>NC_143024.1:95554482-95616982 GCF_057628025.1 Oncorhynchus mykiss
TCAGAGACTTTTCCCGAAGCCACTCCTGCGTTGTCCCGGCTGTGTTCTTAGGGTCGTTGTCCTGTTGGAAGGTGAACCTTCGCCCCAGTCTGAGATCCTGAGCTCTCTCGAGCCGGTGTTCATGAAGGATCTCTCTGTACTTTGTTCCGTTCATCTTTCCCTCGATCCTGACTAGTCTCCTTGCCTCTGAAAAACATCCCCACAGCATGATTCTGCCACCACCACCGTAGAGATGGTGCCAGGTTTCCACCAGACGTGACGCTTTGCATTCAGGCCAAAGAGTTCAATCTTGGTTTCATCAGACCAGAGAATCTTGTTTATCATGGTCTGAGAGTCCTTTAGGTGCCTTTTGGCAAACTCCAAGCGGGCTGTCATGTGCTTTTTACTGAGGAGTGGCTGGACACTCTACCATAAAGGCCTGATTGGTGGAGTGCTGCAGAGATGGTTGTCTGATTGGTGGAGTGCTGCTGAGATGGTTGTCTGATTGGTGGAGTGCTGCTGAGATGGTTGTCTGATTGGTGGAGTGCTGCAGAGATGGTTGTCTGATTGGTGGAGTGCTGCTGAGATGGTTGTCTGATTGGTTAGTTTGGCTGGGTTTTCATTTGAAGCATCTTGTTGTGCTAAGAAATTGTCCGCTTTGTATTTGTGGTCACTGTGACTTTCGTTCTGAAGTTACCGGGGGTGAAATGTTCTGTGTATAAATTGACGTGGGAGGGCAACAAAAGAATCTAACAGCGCACTTAGCTGTCCTACGAGTGGTCTAACGCAGTCGATAACGAACGCTTTCAAGACTAACTTTAGTAATGATGATTTTGGGAAACAGTTCGGAGGCCTAACGATGACCGTAGCCTTTTAACTTAAGATGCTTTTGGGAAGCTGGGCCCTGGTTGATAAGAGGCTCTATATGTGTTTTAATATGTGTTGAGTCAACGTATACCAATGGCACTCTCGATACCATGTTGTTGTCAGCTTACTACCATGTTGTTGTCCGCTCTCTACCATGTTGTTGTCTCCTCTCTACCATGTTGTTGTCTCCTCTCTACCATGTTGTTGTCTCCTCTCTACCATGTTGTTGTCTCCTCTCTACCATGTTGTTGTCAGCTTTCTACCCTGTTGTTGTCCGCTCTCTACCATGTTGTTGTCTCCTCTCTGCCATGTTGTTGTCTCCTCTCTACCATGTTGTTGTCTCCTCTCTACCATGTTGTTGTCTCCTCTCTACCATGTTGTTGTCTCCTCTCTACCATGTTGTTGTCTCCTCTCTACCATGTTGTTGTCTCCTCTCTACCATGTTGTTGTCTACTCTCTACCATGTTGTTGTCTCCTCTCTACCATGTTGTTGTCTCCTCTATACCATGTTGTCTCCTCTCTACCATGTTGTTGTCTCCTCTCTACCATGTTGTTGTCTCCTCTCTACCATGTTGTTGTCAGCTTTCTACCATGTTGTTGTCCGCTCTCTACCATGTTGTTGTCTCCTCTCTACCATGTTGTTGTCTCCTCTCTACCATGTTGTTGTCTCCTCTCTACCATGTTGTTGTCTCCTCTCTACCATGTTGTTGTCTCCTCTGTACCATGTTGTTGTCTCCTCTCTACCATGTTGTTGTCTCCTCTCTACCATGTTGTTGTCTCCCCTCCACCATGTTGTTGTCTCCTTTCTACCATGTTGTTGTCTCCTCTCTACCATGTTGTTGTCTCCTCTCTACCATGTTGTTGTCTCCTCTCTACCATGTTGTTGTCTCCTCTCTACCATGTTGTTGTCTCCTCTCTACCATGTTGTTGTCTCCTCTCTACCATGTTGTCTGCTCTCTACCATGTTGTTGTCTCCTCTATACCATGTTGTTGTCTCCTCTCTACCGTGTTGTTGTCTCCTCTCTACCATGTTGTTGTCTCCTCTCTACCATGTTGTTGTCTCCTCTCTACCATGTTGTTGTCTCCTCTCTACCATGTTGTTGTCTCCTCTATACCATGTTGTTGTCTCCTCTCTACCATGTTGTTGTCTCCTCTCTACCATGTTGTCTCCTCTCTACCATGTTGTTGCCTCCTCTCTACCATGTTGTTGTCTCCTCTCTACCATGTTGTTGTCTCCTCTCTACCATGTTGTTGTCTCCCCTCTACCATGTTGTTGTCTGCTCTCTACCATGTTGTTGTCTCCTCTATACCATGTTGTTGTCTCCTCTCTACCGTGTTGTTGTCTCCTCTCTACCATGTTGTTGTCTCCTCTCTACCATGTTGTTGTCTCCTCTCTACCATGTTGTTGTCTCCTCTCTACCATGTTGTTGTCTCCTCTATACCATGTTGTTGTCTCCTCTCTACCATGTTGTTGTCTCCTCTCTACCATGTTGTTGTCTCCTCTCTACCATGTTGTTGTCTCCTCTCTACCATGTTGTTGTCTCCTCTCTACCATGTTGTTGTCTCCTCTCTACCATGTTGTTGTCTCCTCTATACCATGTTGTCTCCTCTCTACCATGTTGTTGTCTCCTCTCTACCATGTTGTTGTCTCCCCTCTACCATGTTGTTGTCTGCTCTCTACCATGTTGTTGTCTCCTCTATACCATGTTGTTGTCTCCTCTCTACCGTGTTGTTGTCTCCTCTCTACCATGTTGTTGTCTCCTCTCTACCATGTTGTTGTCTCCTCTCTACCATGTTGTTGTCTCCTCTCTACCATGTTGTTGTCTCCTCTATACCATGTTGTTGTCTCCTCTCTACCATGTTGTTGTCTCCTCTCTACCATGTTGTCTCCTCTCTACCATGTTGTTGCCTCCTCTCTACCATGTTGTTGTCTCCTCTCTATAATGTTGTTGTCTCCTCTCTACCATGTTGTCTGCTCTCTACCATGTTGTTGTCTCCTCTATACCATGTTGTTATCTCCTCTCTACCGTGTTGTTGTCTCCTCTCTACCATGTTGTTGTCTCCTCTCTACCATGTTGTTGTCTCCTCTCTACCATGTTGTTGTCTCCTCTCTACCATGTTGTTGTCTCCTCTATACCATGTTGTTGTCTCCTCTCTACCATGTTGTTGTCTCCTCTCTACCATGTTGTCTCCTCTCTACCATGTTGTTGCCTCCTCTCTACCATGTTGTTGTCTCCTCTCTACCATGTTGTTGTCTCCTCTCTACCATGTTGTTGTCTCCCCTCTACCATGTTGTTGTCTGCTCTCTACCATGTTGTTGTCTCCTCTATACCATGTTGTTGTCTCCTCTCTACCGTGTTGTTGTCTCCTCTCTACCATGTTGTTGTCTCCTCTCTACCATGTTGTTGTCTCCTCTCTACCATGTTGTTGTTTCCTCTCTACCATGTTGTTGTCTCCTCTATACCATGTTGTTGTCTCCTCTCTACCATGTTGTTGTCTCCTCTCTACCATGTTGTCTCCTCTCTACCATGTTGTTGCCTCCTCTCTACCATGTTGTTGTCTCCTCTCTACCATGTTGTTGTCTCCTCTCTACCATGTTGTTGTCTCCCCTCTACCATGTTGTTGTCTCCTCTCTACCGTGTTGTTGTCTGCTCTCTACCATGTTGTCTCCTCTCTACCATGTTGTTGTCTGCTCTCTACCATGTTGTTGTCTCCTCTCTAAAATGTTGTTGTCTCCTCTCTACCATGTTGTCTCCTCTATACCATGTTGTTGTCTCCTCTCTACCATGTTGTTGTCTCCTCTATACCATGTTGTTGTCTCCTCTCTACCATGTTGTTGTCTCCTCTCTACCATGTTGTCTGCTCTCTACCATGTTGTTGTCTCCTCTATACCATGTTGTTGTCTCCTCTCTACCGTGTTGTTGTCTCCTCTCTACCATGTTGTTGTCTCCTCTCTACCATGTTGTTGTCTCCTCTCTACCATGTTGTTGTCTCCTCTCTACCATGTTGTTGTATCCTCTATACCATGTTGTTGTCTCCTCTCTACCATGTTGTTGTCTCCTCTCTACCATGTTGTCTCCTCTCTACCATGTTGTTGCCTCCTCTCTACCATGTTGTTGTCTCCTCTCTACCATGTTGTTGTCTCCTCTCTACCATGTTGTTGTCTCCCCTCTACCATGTTGTTGTCTGCTCTCTACCATGTTGTTGTCTCCTCTATACCATGTTGTTGTCTCCTCTCTACCGTGTTGTTGTCTCCTCTCTACCATGTTGTTGTCTCCTCTCTACCATGTTGTTGTCTCCTCTCTACCATGTTGTTGTCTCCTCTCTACCATGTTGTTGTCTCCTCTATACCATGTTGTTGTCTCCTCTCTACCATGTTGTTGTCTCCTCTCTACCATGTTGTCTCCTCTCTACCATGTTGTTGCCTCCTCTCTACCATGTTGTTGTCTCCTCTCTACCATGTTGTTGTCTCCTCTCTACCATGTTGTTGTCTCCCCTCTACCATGTTGTTGTCTCCTCTCTACCGTGTTGTTGTCTGCTCTCTACCATGTTGTCTCCTCTCTACCATGTTGTTGTCTGCTCTCTACCATGTTGTTGTCTCCTCTCTACCATGTTGTTGTCTCCTCTCTACCATGTTGTCTCCTCTATACCATGTTGTTGTCTCCTCTCTACCATGTTGTTGTCTCCTCTATACCATGTTGTTGTCTCCTCTCTACCATGTTGTTGTCTCCTCTCTACCATGTTGTCTGCTCTCTACCATGTTGTTGTCTCCTCTATACCATGTTGTTGTCTCCTCTCTACCGTGTTGTTGTCTCCTCTCTACCATGTTGTTGTCTCCTCTCTACCATGTTGTTGTCTCCTCTCTACCATGTTGTTGTCTCCTCTCTACCATGTTGTTGTCTCCTCTATACCATGTTGTTGTCTCCTCTCTACCATGTTGTTGTCTCCTCTCTACCATGTTGTCTCCTCTCTACCATGTTGTTGCCTCCTCTCTACCATGTTGTTGTCTCCTCTCTACCATGTTGTTGTCTCCTCTCTACCATGTTGTTGTCTCCCCTCTACCATGTTGTTGTCTGCTCTCTACCATGTTGTTGTCTCCTCTATACCATGTTGTTGTCTCCTCTCTACCGTGTTGTTGTCTCCTCTCTACCATGTTGTTGTCTCCTCTCTACCATGTTGTTGTCTCCTCTCTACCATGTTGTTGTCTCCTCTCTACCATGTTGTTGTCTCCTCTATACCATGTTGTTGTCTCCTCTCTACCATGTTGTTGTCTCCTCTCTACCATGTTGTCTCCTCTCTACCATGTTGTTGCCTCCTCTCTACCATGTTGTTGTCTCCTCTCTACCATGTTGTTGTCTCCTCTCTACCATGTTGTTGTCTCCCCTCTACCATGTTGTTGTCTGCTCTCTACCATGTTGTTGTCTCCTCTCTACCATGTTGTTGTCTCCTCTCTACCATGTTGTCTCCTCTCTACCATGTTGTTGTCTCCTCTCTACCATGTTGTCTCCTCTATACCATGTTGTTGTCTCCTCTCTACCGTGTTGTTGTCTGCTCTCTACCATGTTGTCTCCTCTCTACCATGTTGTTGTCTGCTCTCTACCATGTTGTTGTCTCCTCTCTACCATGTTGTTGTCTCCTCTCTACCATGTTGTCTCCTCTATACCATGTTGTTGTCTCCTCTCTACCATGTTGTTGTCTCCTCTATACCATGTTGTTGTCTCCTCTCTACCATGTTGTTGTCTCCTCTCTACCATGTTGTCTCCTCTCTACCATGTTGTTGTCTCCTCTCTACCATGTTGTTGTCTGCTCTCTACCATGTTGTTGTCTGCTTTCTACCATGTTGTTGTCTCCTCTCTACCATGTTGTTGTCTGCTCTCTACCATGTTGTTGTCTGCTTTCTACCATGTTGTTGTCTCCTCTCTACCATGTTGTCTGCTCTCTACCATGTTGTTGTCTCCTCTCTACCATGTTGTCTGCTCTCTACCATGTTGTCTCCTCTCTACCATGTTGTTGTCTGCTCTCTACCATGTTGTTGTCTCCTCTCTACCACGTTGTTGTCTGCTCTCTACCATGTTGTGACTGTGTATTTTGAGTTATTGAACGTACCTCTGTTTCCTATTATATATCACCAGAGTTTAATACAACAGTAAGATAGAGCTGTGATAGTGGATTTGTCCCAAATGGCACCCTATTCCCTATACACAGTAGTAGTGCATTATATAGTTAATAGGGTTTAATTTGGGACGCAGATAGTGTTCGAGAGAGCAGGCTGAAACCACCAATCACAGACACACTGATACTATTGGGAGAGCGAGAGATTTAATAGCTCAATATATCCACAAGCCTACAGGACTTAAACAGTTGTTTTCTCACTGTTTCATTGCTTAAAGAAATATGTTTCTTGTCCGGAAAATCAATTTTGAAGCCTAGAGGACCGCGTCACAGTTGTCCATTTTGGAGATGTTTATCTGAATACCACTTACAGATGTAGGATCTTAATTTGAGCCAGTTTGTTACAGCAGTAAAATATTCTTTCAGCAACAGGAAATGTAAATTATTAGGTGGATTAATGGACATTTTTGATAAGGGAAAAAACTGTTGTTTTTTTTATACATTTTCCATAAGGGAAAATCAGGTCTGAAATTTCAAAGTGGAAGTTACAAACGTCAGAAGATTCGAATACGTTACAGGTTTCCTGAATAGCATGGAAGTTCTGGACGGACGGACAGAGAGAAGAACAGAGAGGCACGGAGAGAGACCACCTGACCCAGCTCAAAATCACATAGTGTAACACACTTGTGAGAAGAAACGCTCTCCATCTGTCTAACCCCATACAATAACACAGCTAAACTAATTGGGAAATTATTTTATCCATGGTATTCACAAAATACCTCTTAGAGCTCTAGGGGCGCTATTTCATTTTTGGATAAAAAACGTTCCCGTTTTAAGCGCGATATTTTGTCACGAAAAGATGCTCGACTATGCATATTCTTGACAGTTTTGGAAAGAAAACACTCTGAAGTTTCAGAATCTGCAAAGATTTTGTCTGTAAGTGCCCCAGAACTCATTCTACAGGCGAAACCAAGATGATGCATCACCCAGGAATTAGCAGAATTTCTGAAGCTCTGTTTTCCATTCTCTCCTTATATGGCTGTGATTGCGCAAGGAATGAGCCTACACTTTCTGTCGTTCGCCCAAGGTCTAAGCAGCATTGTGACGTATTTGTAGGCATATCATTGGAAGATTGGCCATAAGAGACTACATTTTCCAGAGGTCCGCCCGGTGTCCTTTGTCTAAATTTGTGCGTAATCTTCAGGTGCGGTCATTTTCTCCTGGGATTCAGGAGAGAAAGCATGTGTCCAAGAACGATGTATCAATGAAGAGATATGTGAAGAACACCTTGAGGATTGATTCTAAACAACGTTTGCCATGTTTTCAGTCGATATTATGGAGTTAATTTGGAAAAAAGTTTGCGTTTTGAGGACTGAATTTATGGATTTTTTTTGGTAGCCAAATGTGATGTATAAAACGAAGCTATTTCTAATACACAAGGAATCTTTTTGGAAAAACTGAGCATCTGCTATCTAACTGAGAGTATCCTCATTGAAAACATCAGAAGTTCTTCAAAGGTAAATGATTTTATTTGAAGGCTTTTATGTTTTTGTTAATGTTGCGTGCTGGATGCTAACGCTAATGCTAACGCTAAATGCTAACGCGAAATGCTAACTCTAGCTAGCTACTTTTACACAAATGATTGTTTTCCTATGGTTGAGAAGCATATTTTGAAAATCTGAGATGACAGTGTTGTTTACAAAAGGCTAAGCTTGAGAGATGGCATATTTATTTCATTTCATTTGCGATTTTCATAAATAGTTAACGTTGTGTTATGCTAATGAGCTTGCTGATAGATTTACACAATCCTGGATACAGGGGTTTTTTCATAGCTAAACGTGACGCAGAAAACGGAGCGATTTGTCCTAAACAAATAATCTTTCAGGAAAAACTGAACATTTGCTATCTGAGAGTCTCCTCATTGAAAACATCTGAAGTTCTTCAAAGGTAAATGATTTTTTTGAATGCTTTTCTGTTTTTTTGTGTAAATGTTGCCAGCTGAATGCTAATGCTAAATGCTACGTTAGCCATCAATACTGTTACACAAATGCTTGTTTTGCAATGGTTGAGAAGCATATTTTGAAAATCTGAGATGACAGTGTTGTTAACAAAAGGCTAAGCTTGAGAGATGGCATATTTATTTCATTTCATTTGCGATTTTCATGAATAGTTAACGTTGCGTTATGGTAATGAGCTTGAGTCTGTATTCACGAACCCGGATCCGGGATGGGGAGATCAGAAACGTTAACTAGCTAGATGGTCTAGAATCTACGTCCCATCTTAGCTGAAATACAGAATAGTTAACTAGCTAGATGGTCTAGAATCTGGGTCCCATCTCATCTTAAATACAGAATGGTTAACTAGTTAGACGTTCTAGAATCTGGGTCCCATCTTAGCTGAAATAAAGAATAGTTAACTAGCTAGACAGTCTAGAATCTAGGTCCCATCTCATCTTAAATACAGACTAGTTAACCAGCTAGATGGTCTAGAATCTGGGTCCCATCTCATCTTAAATACAGAATAGTTAACTAGCTAGATGGTCTAGAATCTACGTCCCATCTCATCTGAAATACAGAATAGTTAACTAGCTAGATGGTCTAGAATCTGGGTCCCATCTCATCTTAAATACAGAATAGTTAACCAGCTAGATGGTCTAGAATCTGGGTCCCATCTCATCTTAAATACAGAATAGTTAACTAGCTAGATGGTCTAGAATCTACGTCCCATCTCATCTGAAATACAGAATAGTTAACTAGCTAGATGGTCTAGAATCTAGGTCCCATCTTAGCTGAAATACAGAATAGTTAACTAGCTAGATGGTCTAGAATCTGGGTCCCATCTTAGCTGAAATAAGGTTTATATATTTTGTCTACTATTACACGATTTTGACTTCAGACTTTCCTTTGACAGTATAGATATTTTTTTCTTGATTCAAAGACATTGTTATTTGTCACGTGCTCTGTATACAACGGGCGTAGTCTTGACCATGAAATGCTTGATATTGTAGAATTTGTGCTCTTATTTTGTTGCTTTTTGACTTGTCCCAGCCATCTTGGCTCCGCATTGCAGCACACGGCTATGATTTATCAATTCATATTCAGCTCAAAGCTTTGCTGCCTTCAGCTTCTAATCAATGACTTAAACGTATCTATGTGTTCATTTATGGCCTGTCACTGGAGCAGCTTTCTCTTATATATTTTTTTTTTGCAAACTTTCAATATGGAGAGAAAATGAAATGGCATGTTGTCACAACGCTTTTAAAATCAGCCAGGCTGCCTGCTTCCCCTATAATAAGATGTTAGGCTGCCTGCTTCCGCTATAATAAGATGTTAGGCTGCCTGCTTCCCCTATAATAAGATGTTAGGCTGCCTGCTTCCCCTATAATAAGATGTTAGGCTGCCTGCTTCCCCTATAATAAGATGTTAGGCTGCCTGCTTCCCCTATAATAAGATGTTAGGCTGCCTGCTTCCCCTATAATAAGATGTTAGGCTGCCTGCTTCCCTTCTCTCAGATGACAGTTGTTGAAAGCCTTTTAATAATTCTAATTAGTTAATGGATCTGATCACATTTATTAAATCTGCAGTAAGCACTTCTTTCCCGGTCACTTTGGTCTTCAATCCCAAATTGGGCCCTGGTCAAAGTAATGCACTATATAGGGAATTAGGGTGCCATTTGAGATGATGCTCATCAAAGTGAAATGATTGAGCTAAAACACTAAGAGGGGACTCAAATGGAAAGAGCCGTACAGTGCCAAGCAGCCGTCCATGGCTCTGCCTGAGTAAAACTCTTTCATTCGTCTACCACTCAGTATGGAAGTAGACAGAAAAGAGTTTTAGGATGTTAGGACCCTTATAATAAGATGTTAGGATATTAGTACCACTATAATAACATGTTAGGATGTTAGGACCCCTATAATAAGATGTTAGGATGTTAGCACCCCTATAATAAGGTGTTAGGATGTTAGGACCCCTATAATAAGATGTTAGGACCACTATAATAAGATGTTAGGATATTAGTACCATTATAATAAGATGTTATGATGTTAGGACCACTATAATAAGATGTTAGGATATTAGTACCATTATAATAAGATGTTAGGATGTTAGGACCCCTATAATAAGGTGTTAGGATGTTAGGACCTCTATAATAAGATGTTAGGATGTTAGGACCCATATAATATGATGTTAGGATGTTAGGACCCCTATAATATGATGTTAGGATATTAGTACCACTATAATAAGATGTTAGGATGTTAAGACCCCTATAATAAGGTGTTAGGATGTTAGGACCCCTATAATAAGATGTTAGGACCCCTATAATTAGATGTTATGATGTTAGGACCCCTATAATAAGATGTTAGGACCCCTATAATTAGATGTTAGGATGTTAGGACCCCTATAATAAGATGTTAGTATGTTAGGACCCCTATAATAAGATGTTAGTATGTTAGGAACCCTATAATAAGATGTTAGGATATTAGTACCATTATAATAAGATGTTAGGATGTTAGGACCCCTATAATAAGGTGTTAGGATGTTAGGACCCCTATAATAAGGTATTAGGATGTTAGGACCCCTATAATAAGATGTTAGGACCCCTATAATAAGATGTTAGGATGTTAGGACCCCTATAATAAGATGTTAGGACCCCTATAATTAGATGTTATGATGTTAGGACCACTATAATAAGATGTTAGGATGTTAGGACCACTATAATAAGATGTTAGGATGTTAGGACCCCTATAATAAGATGTTAGGATGTTAGGACCCCTATAATAAGATGTTAGGATATTAGTACCATTATAATAAGATGTTAGGATGTTAGGACCCCTATAATAAGATGTTAGGATGTTAGGACCCCTATAATAAGATGTTAGGATATTAGTACCACTATAATAAGATGTTAGGATGTTAGGACCCCTATAATAAGATGTTAGGATGTTAGGACCCCTATAATAAGATGTTAGGATAGTAGTACCACTATAATAAGATGTTAGGATGTTAGGACCCCTATAATAAGATGTTAGGATGTTAGGACACCTATAATAAGGTGTTAGGATGTTAGGACCCCTATAATAAGATGTTAGGACCCCTATAATAAGATGTTAGGATGTTAGGAACCCTATAATTAACCCTACTGCTGAGCATGGAGAGGATATAGACGTTGCTTGATTAAGATTCCACACAATATGTCCATTGATGTTTCTCTGTTTCTGTTTCCTTCTCACTGTTCTTATCTGATGTTTTTTTTTTTAAATGAATAAAAGATTCAAGGATGTCATAGATTCAAAGATTAATCAAAACCAAACTAGTAAAGTGTGTTTGGTGAAACCTTGATGTGAGAGGTCTCGTTTCTCTATAAGGGTCGTCTTACCTGGCTTCGAGGTCTCTAGAGTTTGTTACTGTGTGCTTCAAAATGGTACCCTACGCTAATATAGAGAATAAGGATGTAATTTAAATGGTACCCTACGCTAATATAGAGAATAATGTAGGATGCCATTTAAATGGTACCCTATGCTAATATAGAGAATAAGGATGCCATTTAAATGGTACCCTACGCTAATATAGAGAATAAGGATGTCATTTAAATGGTACCCTACGCTAATATAGAGAATAAGGATGTCATTTAAATGGTACCCTACGCTAATATAGAGAATAAGGATGTCATTTAAATGGTACCCTACGCTAATATAGAGAATAAGGATGTCATTTCAATTACATTGTGCCATTGGAATGTGCTATTAAAGGGATATGTTTCTTAAAATAGTTGTCCTCCTAAAGTATTATCTGCTCTGGTTTGGTGGTTAACATAAAAAGCATGTCAAGTTTCAGATGGTAAAACAAAAGCTACTGTGTGTTTCTTGACGTCCAACCGTGTTGAATTATGTTCTTGCCCCTCCCATTGTGAATGAATAGTCACGTTACCGGTTTACGTGAGGAGCGTCTCTACAAGACGCTGTCATTCTCGTCGTGTCCGTGCTGCTTCATCTATTTGATGTCGTATAACTATTGGTGAACTAGCTAGTTAACTAACTAGTTAACTTAACTACCAGTAGAAAGTCTGGTCCCTTTTCTCACGTCAACCTGTTTCAACCTGTTTCTTTCCATCAGATTGGAGACCTATCGACTTTGGAAATAAACCACTTTTCAACGGCAGGGAACGTGTGAACGGAGGTAAGACACACGTCGCTACGGCGATGCACACGTCGCTACGGCGATGCACACGTCGCTACGGCGATGCCGATCTGATCATGTGACTTAGCAGACAGTTTCTGTTGTGTTTCGTGTAGTCTATATAAACCACACGTTGGACTTAATCGCAAATAGGCCTGTTCATATGTTGTCGTCCACCCTGAGACGACGCGCTGTCCTCCACCCTGAGACAACACGCTGTCCTCCACCCTGAGACAACACGCTGTCTCCACCCTGAGACAACACGCTGTCCTCCACCCTGAGACGACACGCTGTCCTCCACCCTGAGACGACACGCTGTCCTCCACCCTGAGACGACACGCTGTCCTCCACCCTGAGACGACACGCTGTCCTCCACCCTGAGACAACACGCTGTCCTCCACCCTGAGACGACACGCTGTCCTCCACCCTGAGACGAAACGCTGTCCTCCACCCTGAGACGACACGCTGTCCTCCACCCTGAGACAACACGCTGTCCTCCACCCTGAGACAACACGCTGTCCTCCAACCTGAGACAACACGCTGTCACTGTCGAAATCATGTTTGTCATGAAATGTTATGCTATTTGAAGGAAACCAGATCAAAGTATGAAAACTGACTGTTGTTTTTACATTGAGGAAGTTTGATCATAAAGTTACTGGTCCCCTCCCCCGGTGACATCACTCCAGTTTAAATACACCAACGGTAACATGATATTCTCTTACCTAATTTAAATAAGTACCGCCTTGAAACCGACATCAGAGAAGGCGTGTTTGCAAAGGGGCGTGGTTTATGTAGCTATGTACTGTAGCTACTCTATCAATCAAATTCAATCAATCAAAACTATTTATGAAGCCTGTTTTACATCAGCAGATGTCACAAAGTGCTTATACAGAAACCCAGCATAAAACCCCAAACAGCAAGCAATGCAGGTGTAGAAGCACGGCGGCTAGGAAAAACTCCCTAGAAAGGCCAAAACCTAGGAAGAAACCTAGAGAGGAACCAGGCTATGAGGGGTGGCCAGTCCTCTTCTGGCTGTGCCGGGTGGAGATTATAACAGTAGGTGGCCAAGATGTTCAAATGTTCAAAGATTAGCAGCAGGGTCAAATAACAATAATCACAGTGGTTGTAAAGGGTGCAACAGGTCAGCACCTCAGGAGTAAATGTCAGTTGGCTTTTCATAGCCGATCATTCAGAGGGAGAGGGATGGGAGACCTACAGGGAGCATACTTAAGATCACACAGGACACCAGATAAGACAGGAGAATTACACCAGGTAAGACAGGAGAATTACACCAGATAAGACAGGAGAGTACACCAGATAAAACAGGAGAATTACACCAGATAAGACAGGAGAATTACACCAGATAAGACAGGAGAATTACACCAGATAAGACAGCAGAATTACCACCAGATAAGACAGGAGAATTACACCAGATAAGACAGGAGAATTACACCAGATAAGACAGGAGAAGTACACCAGATAAGACAGCAGAATTACCACCAGATAAGACAGGAGAATTACACCAGATAAGACAGGAGAATTACACCAGGTAAGACAGGAGAATTACACCAGATAAGACAGGAGAGTACACCAGATAAAACAGGAGAATTACACCAGATAAGACAGGAGAATTACACCAGATAAGACAGGAGAATTACACCAGATAAGACAGGAGAATTACACCAGATAAAACAGGAGAATTACACTAGACAAGACAGCAGAATTACAGCAGATAAGACAGCAGAATTACACCAGATTAGACAGGAGAATTACAGCAGATAAGACAGCAGAATTACACCAGATAAGACAGAAGAATTAGACCAGATAAGACAGCAAAATTACACCAGATAAGACAGGAGAATTAAACCAGATAAGACAGGAGAATTACACCAGATAAGACAGGAGAATTACACTAGATAAGACAGCAGAATTACAGCAGATAAGACAGCAGAATTACACCAGATTAGACAGGAGAATTACAGCAGATAAGACAGCAGAATTACACCAGATAAGACAGGAGAATTACACCAGATAAGACAGGAGAATTACACCAGATAAGACAGGAGAATTACACCAGATAGGACAGGAGAATTACACCAGATAAGACAGGAGAATTACACCAGATAACACAGGAGAATTACACCAGGTAAGACAGGAGAATTACACCAGATAAGACAGGAGAATTACACCAGATAAAACAGGAGAATTACAACAGATAAGACAGGAGAATTACACCAGATAAGACAGGAGAATTAAACCAGATAAGACAGCAGAATTACCACCAGATAAGACAGCAAAATTACACCAGATAAGACAGGAGAATCAAACCAGATAAGACAGGAGAATTACACCAGATAAGACAGGAGAATTACACTAGATAAGACAGCAGAATTACAGCAGATAAGACAGCAGAATTACACCAGATTAGTCGGGAGAATTACAGCAGATAAGACAGCAGAATTACACCAGATAAGACAGGAGAATTACACCAGATAAGACAGGAGAATTACACTAGATAGGACAGGAGAATTACACCATATAAGACAGGAGAATTACACCAGATAACACAGGAGAATTACACCAGGTAAGACAGGAGAATTACACCAGATAAGACAGGATAATTACACCAGATAAAACTGGAGAATTACAACAGATAATACAGGAGAATTACACCAGATAAGACAGGAGAATTAAACCAGATAAGACAGGAGAATTACACCAGATAAGACAGGAGAATTACACCACCAGACAGGAGAATTAAACCAGATAAGACAGGAGAATTACACCAGATAAGACAGGAGAATTACACTAGATAAGACAGCAGAATTACAGCAGATAAGACTGGAGAATTACACCAGATAAGACAGGAGAATTACACCACCAGACAGGAGAATTACACCAGATAAGACAGGAGAATTACACCAGATAAGACAGGATAATTACACCAGATAAGACAGGAGAATTACACCAGATAAGACAGGAGAATTACACCAGGTAAGACAGGAGAATTACACCAGATAAGACAGGAGAGTACACCAGATAAAACAGGAGAATTACACCAGATAAGACAGGAGAATTACACCAGATAAGACAGGAGAATTACACCAGATAAGACAGCAGAATTACCACCAGATAAGACAGGAGAATTACACCAGATAAGACAGGAGAATTACACCAGATAAGACAGGAGAAGTACACCAGATAAGACAGCAGAATTACCACCAGATAAGACAGGAGAATTACACCAGATAAGACAGGAGAATTACACCAGATAAGACAGGAGAATTACACCAGATAAGACAGCAGAATTACCACCAGATAAGACAGGAGAATTACACCAGATAAGACAGGAGAATTACACCAGATAAGACAGGAGAATTACACCAGATAAGACAGGAAAATTACACCACCAGACAGGAGAATTACACCAGATAAGACAGGAGAATTACACCAGATAAAACAGGAGAATTACACTAGACAAGACAGCAGAATTACAGCAGATAAGACAGCAGAATTACACCAGATTAGACAGGAGAATTACAGCAGATAAGACAGCAGAATTACACCAGATAAGACAGAAGAATTAGACCAGATAAGACAGCAAAATTACACCAGATAAGACAGGAGAATTAAACCAGATAAGACAGGAGAATTACACCAGATAAGACAGGAGAATTACACTAGATAAGACAGCAGAATTACAGCAGATAAAACAGCAGAATTACACCAGATTAGACAGGAGAATTACAGCAGATAAGACAGCAGAATTACACCAGATAAGACAGGAGAATTACACCAGATAAGACAGGAGAATTACACCAGATAAGACAGGAGAATTACACCAGATAGGACAGGAGAATTACACCAGATAAGACAGGAGAATTACACCAGATAACACAGGAGAATTACACCAGGTAAGACAGGAGAATTACACCAGATAAGACAGCAGAATTACCACCAGATAAGACAGCAAAATTACACCAGATAAGACAGGAGAATCAAACCAGATAAGACAGGAGAATTACACCAGATAAGACAGGAGAATTACACTAGATAAGACAGCAGAATTACAGCAGATAAGACAGCAGAATTACACCAGATTAGTCGGGAGAATTACAGCAGATAAGACAGCAGAATTACACCAGATAAGACAGGAGAATTACACCAGATAAGACAGGAGAATTACACCAGATAGGACAGGAGAATTACACCATATAAGACAGGAGAATTACAACAGATAATACAGGAGAATTACACCAGATAAGACAGGAGAATTAAACCAGATAAGACAGGAGAATTACACCAGATAAGACAGGAGAATTACACCACCAGACAGGAGAATTAAACCAGATAAGACAGGAGAATTACACCAGATAAGACAGGAGAATTACACTAGATAAGACAGCAGAATTACACCAGATAAGACAGCAGAATTACACCAGATTAGACAGGAGAATTACAGCAGATAAGACAGCAGAACTACACCAGATAAGACAGGAGAATTACACCAGAAAAGACAGCAGAATTACACCAGATAAGACTGGAGAATTACACCAGATAAGACAGGAGAATTACACCACCAGACAGGAGAATTACACCAGATAAGACAGGAGAATTACACCAGATAAGACAGGATAATTACACCAGATAAGACAGGAGAATTACACCACCAGACAGGAGAATTACACCAGATAAGACAGGAGAATTACAGCAGATAAGACAGCAGAATTACACCAGATAAGACAGGAGAATTACACCAGATAAGACAGGAGAATTACACCAGATAAGACAGGAGAATTACACCAGATAGGACAGGAGAATTACACCAGATAAGACAGGAGAATTACACCAGATAACACAGGAGAATTACACCAGGTAAGACAGGAGAATTACACCAGATAAGACAGCAGAATTACCACCAGATAAGACAGCAAAATTACACCAGATAAGACAGGAGAATCAAACCAGATAAGACAGGAGAATTACACCAGATAAGACAGGAGAATTACACCAGATAAGACAGGAGAATTACACCAGATAAGACAGGAGAATTACACCAGATAGGACAGGAGAATTACACCAGATAAGACAGGAGAATTACACCAGATAAGACAGGAGAATTACACTAGATAAGACAGCAGAATTACAGCAGATAAGACAGCAGAATTACACCAGATTAGTCGGGAGAATTACAGCAGACAAGACAGCAGAATTACACCAGATAAGACAGGAGAATTACACCAGATAAGACAGGAGAATTACACCAGATAGGACAGGAGAATTACACCATATAAGACAGGAGAATTACAACAGATAATACAGGAGAATTACACCAGATAAGACAGGAGAATTAAACCAGATAAGACAGGAGAATTACACCAGATAAGACAGGAGAATTACACCACCAGACAGGAGAATTAAACCAGATAAGACAGGAGAATTACACCAGATAAGACAGGAGAATTACACTAGATAAGACAGCAGAATTACAGCAGATAAGACAGCAGAATTACACCAGATTAGACAGGAGAATTACAGCAGATAAGACAGCAGAACTACACCAGATAAGACAGGAGAATTACACCAGAAAAGACAGCAGAATTACACCAGATAAGACTGGAGAATTACACCAGATAAGACAGGAGAATTACACCACCAGACAGGAGAATTACACCAGATAAGACAGGAGAATTACACCAGATAAGACAGGATAATTACACCAGATAAGACAGGAGAATTACACCACCAGACAGGAGAATTACACCAGATAAGACAGGAGAATTACACCAGATAAAACAGGAGAATTACACCAGATAAGACAGGAGAATTACTCCAGGTAAGACATCAGAATTACACCAGATAAGACAGGAGAATTACACCAGATAAGACAGCAGAATTACAGCAGATAAGACAGGAGAATTACACCAGATAAGACAGGAGAATTACACCAGATAAGACAGGAGAATTACAGCAGATAAGACAGCAGAATTACACCAGATTAGACAGGAGAATTACAGCAGATAAGACAGCAGAATTTCACCAGATAAGACAGGAGAATTAGACTAGAGAAGACAGAAGAATTACACCAGATAAGACAGCAGAATTACACCAGATAAGACAGGAGAATTACACCAGATAAGACAGCAGAATTACACCAGATAAGACAGCAGAATTACACCAGATAAGACAGGAGAATTAACACCAGATATAACAGTCTGACACTAGCACCCCGGTACCTAGACTATTGCAGCATAGATACTGGAGACTGAGACCGGGTGGGGGTCAGGAGACACTGTGGTCGAGTCCGACGATACCCCCGGACAGGGCCAACCAGGCAGGATATAACCACCCTCACTTTGACAAAGCACAGCCCCCACACCAGTAGAGGGATATCTTCAAACCACCGACTTACTACCCTGAGACAAGGCCGAGTATAGCCCACAAAGATCTCCTCCAACTCACAAGCCAAAGGAGGCGCAAAACCGGACAGAAAAATCACGTCAGAAAAAAGCCTGGCACACCTCCTAGGGACGGCATGGAAGAGCACTAGCACGCCAGCCTCTGTAATAGGGTTAGAGGCCAGAGAATCCCAGTGGACAGAGGGGAGCCGGCCAGGCAGAGACAGCAAGGGCGGTTCATCGCTCAAATTCCTTTTTCCCGTTCACCTATAAAATTTGACTGTACTGTAGAGTGTCCGTAAATATAATTAAAAGTTGACCCTATTCATCTATCAGCTTGAGGTGATTGTATTGCAACTCTGCATCCAAGTTGCTTGACCTAGTCGTTTCAAAGAGCTGTCAGTCAAGGCGAGCTCATGAATATAAGCTCCCCGCCCACTCAGCCTGTATTTTCAAACTTCCTGGTAGTTAGCCATGAGAGAGGAAGTACTTTTCAGGACCTTTAACATGGCACTATTCTTGACAGAATTAAGTGGGGTAGTAAGGTTATGACAGCTAGTCTTTTCAAGTGACAATCTGTTCTTCATAGAATTATATAAATGTTAAATAAAACAATACAAATAAAGTCATTATGGGCAAAACTGCATTGTACTCATCTGTATAGTATACATGAACTGTCCTTCTGTTTCCTGTACAGTATACATGAACTGTCCTTCTGTTTCCTGTACAGTATACATGAACTGTCCCTCTGTTTCCTGTACAGTATACATGAACTGTCCTTCTGTTTCCTTTACAGTATACATGAACTGTCCTTCTGTTTCCTGTACAGTATACATGAACTGTCCTTCTGTTTCCTGTACAGTATACATGAACTGTCCTTCTGTTTCCTGTACAGTATACATGAACTGTCCTTCTGTTTCCTGTACAGTATACATGAACTGTCCTTCTGTTTCCTGTACAGTATACATGAACTGTCCTTCTGTTTCCTGTACAGTATACATGAACTGTCCTTCTGTTTCCTGTACAGTATACATGAACTGTCCCTCTGTTTCCTGTACAGTATACATGAACTGTCCTTCTGTTTCCTGTACAGTATACATGAACTGTCCTTCTGTTTCCTGTACAGTATACATGAACTGTCCCTCTGTTTCCTGTACAGTATACATGAACTGTCCTTCTGTTTCCTGTACAGTATACATGAACTGTCCCTCTGTTTCCTGTACAGTATACATGAACTGTCCTTCTGTTTCCTGTACAGTATACATGAACTGTCCTTCTGTTTCCTGTACAGTATACATGAACTGTCCTTCTGTTTCCTGTACAGTATACATGAACTGTCCTTCTGTTTCCTGTACAGTATACATGAACTGTCCTTCTGTTTCCTGTACAGTATACATGAACTGTCCTTCTGTTTCCTGTACAGTATACATGAACTGTCCTTCTGTTTCCTGTACAGTATACATGAACTGTCCTTCTGTTTCCTGTACAGTATACATGAACTGTCCCTCTGTTTCCTGTACAGTATACATGAACTGTCCTTCTGTTTCCTGTATAGTATACATGAACTGCCCTTCTGTTTCCTGTACAGTATACATGAACTGTCCTTCTGTTTCCTGTACAGTATACATGAACTGTCCTTCTGTTTCCTGTACAGTATACATGAACTGTCCTTCTGTTTCCTTTACAGTATACATGAACTGTCCTTCTGTTTCCTTTACAGTATACATGAACTGTCCTTCTGTTTCCTGTATAGTATACATGAACTGTCCTTCTGTTTCCTGTATAGTATACATGAACTGTCCTTCTGTTTCCTGTACAGTATACATGAACTGTCCTTCTGTTTCCTGTACAGTATACATGAACTGTCCTTCTGTTTCCTTTACAGTATACATGAACTGTCCTTCTGTTTCCTGTATAGTATACATGAACTGTCCTTCTGTTTCCTGTACAGTATACATGAACTGTCCTTCTGTTTCCTGTACAGTATACATGAACTGTCCTTCTGTTTCCTTTACAGTATACATGAACTGTCCTTCTGTTTCCTGTATAGTATACATGAACTGTCCTTCTGTTTCCTGTATAGTATACATGAACTGTCCTTCTGTTTCCTGTACAGTATACATGAACTGTCCTTCTGTTTCCTGTACAGTATACATGAACTGTCCTTCTGTTTCCTTTACAGTATACATGAACTGTCCTTCTGTTTCCTGTACAGTATACATGAACTGTCCTTCTGTTTCCTGTACAGTATACATGAACTGTCCTTCTGTTTCCTGTACAGTATGCATGAACTGTCCTTCTGTTTCCTGTACAGTATACATGAACTGTCCCTCTGTTTCCTGTACAGTATACATGAACTGTCCTTCTGTTTCCTGTACAGTATGCATGAACTGTCCTTCTGTTTCCTGTACAGTATACATGAACTGTCCCTCTGTTTCCTGTACAGTATACATGAACTGTCCTTCTGTTTCCTGTACAGTATACATGAACTGTCCTTCTGTTTCCTGTACAGTATACATGAACTGTCCCTCTGTTTCCTGTATAGTATACATGAACTGTCCTTCTGTTTCCTGTACAGTATACATGAACTGTCCTTCTGTTTCCTGTACAGTATACATGAACTGTCCTTCTGTTTCCTGTACAGTATACATGAACTGTCCTTCTGTTTCCTGTATAGTATACATGAACTGTCCTTCTGTTTCCTGTACAGTATACATGAACTGTCCTTCTGTTTCCTGTACAGTATACATGAACTGTCCTTCTGTTTCCTTTACAGTATGCATGAACTGTCCTTCTGTTTCCTTTACAGTATACATGAACTGTCCTTCTGTTTCCTGTACAGTATACATGAACTGTCCTTCTGTTTCCTGTACAGTATACATGAACTGTCCTTCTGTTTCCTTTACAGTATACATGAACTGTCCTTCTGTTTCCTGTACAGTATACATGAACTGTCCTTCTGTTTCCTGTATAGTATACATGAACTGTCCTTCTGTTTCCTGTATAGTATACATGAACTGTCCTTCTGTTTCCTGTACAGTATACATGAACTGTCCTTCTGTTTCCTGTACAGTATACATGAACTGTCCTTCTGTTTCCTGTATAGTATACATGAACTGTCCCTCTGTTTCCTGTACAGTATACATGAACTGTCCTTCTGTTTCCTGTACAGTATACATGAACTGTCCTTCTGTTTCCTGTACAGTATACATGAACTGTCCTTCTGTTTCCTGTACAGTATACATGAACTGTCCTTCTGTTTCCTTTACAGTATACATGAACTGTCCTTCTGTTTCCTGTACAGTATACATGAACTGTCCTTCTGTTTCCTGTACAGTATACATGAACTGTCCTTCTGTTTCCTGTACAGTATACATGAACTGCCCTTCGGCTTCCTGTACAGTATACATGAACTGTCCTTCTGTTTCCTGTACAGTATACATGAACTGTCCTTCTGTTTCCTGTACAGTATACATGAACTGTCCTTCTGTTTCCTGTACAGTATACATGAACTGTCCTTCTGTTTCCTTTACAGTATACATGAACTGTCCTTCTGTTTCCTTTACAGTATACATGAACTGTCCTTCTGTTTCCTGTACAGTATACATGAACTGTCCTTCTGTTTCCTGTACAGTATACATGAACTGTCCTTCTGTTTCCTGTACAGTATACATGAACTGCCCTTCGGCTTCCTGTACAGTATTGTACTTTTCTGTACAGGTGTATCAAAGCTGGGACCGAGAGACTGAAAAACAGCTTCTATCTCAAGGCCATCAGATTGTTAAACAGCCACCACTAACATTGAGTGGCTGCTGCCAACATACAGACTTGAAATCAATGGTCACTTAAATAAATGTATCATTGGTCACTTTAATAATGTTTACATATTGTGCATTACTCATCTCACATGTATATACTGTATTTTAAACCATCTACTGCACCTTGCCTATGCCGCTCGGTCATCGCTCATCCATATATTTAAATGTACATATTCTCATTCACTCCTGTGTGTATTAGGTAGTTGTTGGGGAATTGTTAGATTACTTGTTAGATATTACTGCACTCTCAGAACTAGAAGCACAAGAATTTCGCTACACTTGCATTAACATCTGCTAACCATGTGACCAATAACATCTGCTAACCATGTGACCAATAACATCTGCTAACCATGTGACCAATAACATCTGCTAACCATGTGACCAATAACATCTGCTAACCATGTGACCATTAACATCTGCTAACCATGTGACAATTAACATCTGCTAACCATGTGACCAATAACATCTGTTAACCATGTGACCAATAACATCTGCTAACCATGTGCATGTGACCATTAACATCTGCTAACCATGGGACCAATAACATCTGCTAACCATGTGACCAATAACATCTGCTAAGCATGTGACCAATAACATCTGCTAACCATGTGCATGTGACCATTAACATCTGCTAACCATGGGACCAATAACATCTGCTAACCATGTGACCATTAACATCTGCTAACCATGAGACCAATAACATCTGCTAACCATGTGACCAATAACATCTGCTAACCATGTGACCAATAACATCTGCTAACCATGTGACCAATAACATCTGCTAACCATGTGACCAATAACATCTGCTAACCATGTGACCAATAACATCTGCTAACCATGTGACCAATAACATCTGCTAACCATGTGACCAATAACATCTGCTAACCATGTGACCAATAACATCTGCTAAGCATGTGACCAATAACCAATAACATGTTATTTGATTTGATATGATCTGTTCTTGCGTTTCCTGTACAGCACAGTACTTTTCATATGAACTGCCTAGGTGTCAAAGGGTCTTCTGATGTTGTCTCCTATGTTCAGGTTTCCCGTTCCCAGAGTGGAGTACCCCTGGCCCGTCCATGGACCCCCCTGTGACACGTGTCTCTGAGAAGGACAACTCGTGGCTGTACACCCTGGATCCTATCCTGGTCACCATCATCGTCATGTCTTCCCTGGGCGTACTGCTGGGGGCGGTGTGTGGCGGCCTGCTGCTCTACTGCACCTGCTACTACAGCGGCCTGTCGTCACGGAGCTCCACCACATTGGAGAACTACAACTTTGAGCTGTACGACGGGATCAAACACAAGGTGAAGATCAACCAGCAACGCTGTTGCTCCGAGGCCTAGGACGCTTTCCTCCACCGGAAGGCCTAGTCCTTCAAGCCCTTGGGCTGTTCCAACCCAAAGACGTGCTTAATGCTTGATGACAACGACATACAGACAGATACACCCGCTAGACCCTCCCCCCCCCACCCCTCGGGGGTCTCTTCTCTGCCTGCAGGAGAGGCCCTGATCAATCAAACCTTGGGAATGAACCACACTTACCTGCCATGATGCCACACGTACTGGCCAGTGGACCATAGAAGTCTGGGCTTGGAACTGAACACTTTATGTCAGTCTGGGCTTGGCCCTGAACTCCTACTGTCAGTCTGGGCTTGGACCTGAACACTTACTATCCGTCTGGGCTTGGACCTGAACACTTACTGTCAGTCTTGGCTTGGATTCAAACTCCTACTGTCAATCTGGGCTTGGACCTGAACTCCTACTGTCAGTCAAGGCTTGGACTCAAACTCCTACTGTCAGTCTGGGCTTGGACCTGAACTTCTACTGTCAGTCTGGGCTTGGACCTGATCTCCTACTGTCAGTCTGGGCTTGGAATCAAACTCCTACTGTCAGTCTGGGCTTGGACCTGATCTCCTACTGTCAGTCTGGGCTTGGACCTGAACACTTACTGTCCGTCTGGGCTTGGACCTGAACACTTACTGTCAGTCTTGGCTTGGATTCAAACTCCTACTGTCAATCTGGGCTTGGACCTGAACTCCTACTGTCAGTCAAGGCTTGGACTCAAACTCCTACTGTCAGTCTGGGCTTGGACTCAAACTCCTACTGTCAGTCTGGGCTTGGACCTGATCTCCTACTGTCCGTCTGGGCTTGGACTCAAACCCCTACTATCCGTCTGGGCTTGGACCTGATCTCATACTGTCAGTCTGGGTTTGGACCTGAACTCCTACTGTCAGTCTGGGTTTGTACCTGAACACTTACTGTCAGTCTGGGCTTGGAATTAAACTCCTACTGTCCGTCATGGCTTGGACCTGAACTTCTACTGTCAGTCTGGGCTTGGACCTGATCTCCTACTGTCAGTCTGGGCTTGGAATCAAACTCCTACTGTCAGTCTGGGCTTGGACCTGATCTCCTACTGTCAGTCTGGGCTTGGAATCAAACTCCTACTGTCAGTCTGGGCTTGGACTCAAACTCCTACTGTCAGTCTGGGCTTGGACCTGAACACTTACTGTCAGTCTGGGCTTGGACCTGAACTCCTACTGTCAGTCTGGGCTTGGAATCAAACTCCTACTGTTGTCTGGGCTTGGACCTGATCTCCTACTGTCAGTCTGGGCTTGGACCTGAACACTTACTGTCAGTCTGGGCTTGGACCTGATCTCCTACTGTCAGTCTGGGCTTGGACTCAAACTCTTACTGTCATTCTGGGCTTGGACCTGAACACTTACTGTCAGTCTGGGCTTGGAATCAAACTCCTACTGTCAGTCTGGGCTTGGACTCAAACTCCTACTGTTAGTCTGGGCTTGGACCTGAACACTTACTGCCAGTCTGGGCTTGGACTCAAACTCCTACTGCCAGTCTGGGCTTGGACCTGAACTCCTACTGTCAGTCTGGGCTTGGACTCAAACTCCTACTGTCAGTCTGGGCTTGAACCTGAACACTTACTGTCAGTCTGGGCTTGGACTCAAACTCCTACTGTCAGTCTGGGCTTGGACCTGATCTCCTACTGTCAGTCTGGGCTTGGAATCAAACTCCTACTGTCTGTCTGGGCTTGGACCTGAACTCCTTATGTCAGTCTGGGCTTGGACCTGATCTCCTACTGTCAGTCTGGGCTTGGACTCAAACTCCCACTGTCAGTCTCGGCTTGGACTCAAACTCCCACTGTCCGTCTGGGCTTGGACCTGAACACTTACTGTCCGTCTGGGCTTGGACCTGAACACTTATTGTCAGTCTTGGCTTGGATTCAAACTCCTACTGTCAATCTGGGCTTGGACCTGAACTCCTACTGTCCGTCTGGGCTTGGACCTGAACTCATACTGTCAGTCTGGGTTTGGACCTGAACTCCTACTGTCAGTCTGGGTTTGTACCTGAAGACTTACTGTCAGTCTGGGCTTGGAATCAAACTCCTACTGTCCGTCTGGGCTTGGACCTGAACTCCTACTGTCAGTCTGGGCTTGGACCTGATCTCCTACTGTCAGTCTGGGCTTGGAATCAAACTCCTACTGTCAGTCTGGGCTTGGACTCAAACTCCTACTGTCAGTCTGGGCTTGGACCTGAACACTTACTGTCAGTCTGGGCTTGGACCTGAACTCCTACTGTCAGTCTGGGCTTGGAATCAAACTCCTACTGTTGTCTGGGCTTGGACCTGATCTCCTACTGTCAGTCTGGGCTTGGACCTGAACACTTACTGTCAGTCTGGGCTTGGACCTGATCTCCTACTGTCAGTCTGGGCTTGGACTCAAACACTTACTGTCAGTCTGGGCTTGGACCTGAACACTTACTGTCAGTCTGGGCTTGGAATCAAACTCCTACTGTCAGTCTGGGCTTGGACCTGAACACTTACTGTCAGTCTGGGCTTGGACTCAAACTCCTACTGCCAGTCTGGGCTTGGACCTGAACACTTACTGTCAGTCTGGGCTTGGACTCAAACTCCTACTGCCAGTCTGGGCTTGGACTCAAACTCCTACTGTCAGTCTGGGCTTGGACCTGATCTCCTACTGTCAGTCTGGGCTTGGAATCAAACTCCTACTGTCTGTCTGGGCTTGGACCTGAACTCCTTATGTCAGTCTGGGCTTGGACCTGATCTCCTACTGTCCGTCTGGGCTTGGACTCAAACTCCCACTGTCAGTCTGGGCTTGGACTCAAACTCCCACTGTCAGTCTGGGCTTGGACCTGATCTCCTACTGTCAGTCTGGGCTTGGACTCAAACTCCCACTGTCAGTCTGGGCTTGGACCTGATCTCCTACTGTCAGTCTGAGCTTGGACCTGATCTCCTACTGTCAGTCTGGGCAGTCAGAGCTGTTCTGCTGCCAGTGGACCATTCTGAACGATATCAAAACATATCAATCTAATGCCTATCCCCCCAAAAAAGATTTAAATTAAATTCAACTAGATTTGTAAAGAATTAAGAAGATATTTTGTTTTTGGTTATGATTGAAGTTAGATAATGAGTTGCATTAGGACGGTTTTAGAATGTTGATTCTAGCTCGTCTCGGCCTGCGTTATGTTTAAAACAGTGTCATAGACTATCGTGGACAGTTTTCAGTTCAGTTTTAGGATCTTATTAGGATCCTATTAGGATCGTATTAGGATCTTATTAGGATCTTATTAGGATCTTATTATGATCTTAATTAGGATCTTATTAGGATCAGCTTCAGTTTTATCGCCCTATAGACATCTCTTGTTCTCGTGCCATTTTTTATTTATTTTTTTACATTAATTTAGTGTCAACAGTCAACCACCACCTTCAGTTCAGCTTGTCTGTTATGGTATTTGATGTGTTCTTATTGCAGGCTGCTTCCCGTCTGTAATAGAAGAAGAGAATGGCGAAGAAAGAAGAAGAATTTTATCTAAAGACCATGAAGGTCGTTAAGTTGCGTTCCTCAAGAAGAAGTATTAGGATTGTCTTTTTTTTTGTATTTTGATTTCTGACTGTCTGATGATCTGTATCACATGGTGTGACGCTCTGTGAAACATTATTATTTTATTTTTTGTTGTTGCAACCTATGGATTGCAGAGAGAGAGAGAGGAGATAGACAGAGAGATATAGTTCACAGAGAGATGATGGGAGACAGAGAGAGGGGGGAGACAGAGAGAGGAGAGAGACAGAGAGAGGAAGGAGACAGAGAGAGGAGGGAGACAGAGAGAGGAGGGAGACAGAGATGTAGTTTACAGAGAGAGGAGGGAGACAGAGAGAGGAGGGAGACAGAGAGAGGAGGGAGACAGAGAGAGGGGGGAGACAGAGAGAGGAGGGAGACAGAGAGAGGAGGGAGACAGAGAGAGGAGGGAGACAGAGATGTAGTTTACAGAGAGAGGAGGGAGACCGAGAGAGGAGGGAGACAGAGATGTAGTTTACAGAGAGAGGAGGGAGACAGAGAGAGGAGGGAGACACAGAGAAAGGGAGTCAGAGAGATAGTTCACAGGGATCATGGAGACTGAGAGATATAGTTCACAGGGATCATGGAGACAGAGAGATATAGTTCACAGGGATCATGTAGACAGAGAGATATAGTTCACAGGGATCTTGGAGACAGAGAGATATAGTTCACTGGGATCATGGAGACAGAGAGATAGAGAGATATAGTTCACAGGGATCATGGAGACAGAGAGATATAGTTCACTGGGATCATGGAGACAGAGAGATATAGTTCACAGGGATCATGGAGACAGAGATATATAGTTCACAGGGATCATGGAGACAGAGAGATACAGTTCACAGGGATCATGGAGTGTCTTTCAAGACAAAAACGAATAGAGAGAATCTTCTCCTCTCTTCTCTTCTTTCTCCGCTTTCCAGACTCTTTTAACTCCATCCCTCCATCCCTGGAGAAGAAAGAGCTCAAACAAAACAAAGGAAGAAGGACTATAGGAGATGGATAAAAAGCCAATCCACTTTCTTGGACACACAATCGAGCCTTAAGCTAAGTGTTATTGGAGGAAAGCCATGTGTGGAGAAGCTAGTGCCACATCTATCCTGGAGTAGAGAGACAGTACAACCGCCTGGGTCTTGGATGAATAGGCCTCGTGCTACTTTCTACATTTCTGCTTTTCTTTCGCCCAACAGTTTCGCTCAACTGTTCTGTTTTATGTTCCATGAAAAAAGGTTAACTGAGACAGATTTTTGTGTTTTGAAGTCAATCTGGGTTGAGTTTTAGAATTGGTTGTGCCTGGAGCAAAACGAAAAGAGAGTGAGTGAGCAAAAAAGAGAAAAGAGAGTGGGGTGGAGGGATGACTGGATGGAGGATGAAGGGGTAGAGGTGGTGAACTCTGACTCTTCTCCAAGTGCCTTGGAGCTCTCTCTCTAGGCCTGATTGAACTGGGAGCTGAGACGTAGAATGAGGCCCTAATGGCACCCTATTCCCTATGTAGCACACTATCAGGCTCTGGTCACAGGTACTGCACTACTATAGGGAATAGGGCTCTGGTCTATAGTAGTGCACTATATAGGGAATAGGGCTCTGGACAAAAGTAGTGCACTATATAGGGAATAGGGTTTGGGACTGGGCCATAGTATTACCTATCCTGTCTGTGAGAGAGAACCACTCTCTCAAACCAACCACATGGTTGTCACTAGTTACCACAGCCACAAAGTCAAAATTGGCTATATCGCAAAAAATATTAATTTAAGGTTAAAGTTGTGTATGAGGTTGTCATTGTGGTTAAGGTTATGGCTAAGGTTTTAAAATAGAATTGAATCAGATCATTTGTAGAAATATCAATAATGATGACTTTGTGTCTGTGTTAACTAGACAGATTACTGTTTGTAGACTGTACAGAAATATGATTTTGTTATTATTTAATAAAGGCTGAATAACATGGGTAGTGTTTGTTATTATGGCTGCACTCCTGAAGTGTGTAAGGCACACACACACACACGCACACGCACATGCACACACACACACACACACACACACACACACACACACACACACACACACACACACACACACAGGTGACAGCGGGGGAACTGTTAGGGTTAGAATCACATAATTAACACCGCATTCAACCCTGTGTAAATCAGTAAATTCTTAACGTAAAGACTTTAAACTCAGGATTCTGCAAAAGCCTCCCCCAGTGAGGATATGTGTTTACTCTTAGCTTCCTGTGCCAACCGGAAGTGCCTTAAATTGGGGTCATAAGGGCTGTAGGGGCTGTTTAGAAGGGTTAAAAAAGTCACATCTTTCCAAAGCAACCCTTATGAAAATCAGTAATTTCTCCCATCAGATTTCCAAGAAAAGTCCCCCCACACACACAGCAAGGACGGAGTGACATAGTGTGGGGATTATAGACACACAGGGCCTGCAATAGTTATCTTCGTTCGAACTATCAAAGAACCGTCAGACCTGGAGGTCTGAAACTTTAGAAACCTGTTCTAGAGCTCAAGTCGATAGTGCACGGTGAGTTATCTGGCTCTAGATGGTTCTTGCACCGAGAAACAGCCACATACATTTGCAACAACTTCAATTCATTTTGACAATCACGAAAATGATGACATTTAGAAAAGTCCCAGAGTCGCAAGACTAGGTGCATTGAAACCGCCTCGGCCCATAGAGACGGATCCTAACGTTTCTGTCTGATAGCTCATTCAAGGACCCCGTAACAATGCCCAGAAAATGTGGATTTTCAGCACCAATTAAGGTCACTGCTCGGGCTCCAAATAACCTATCGAGCTGAAACTCGGGATTCGGGGTCGCCTCACACACATAATATCAGAACTGTACCCGCAGCTAGAACATAACTACGTGTTTTACATTTTTATTATGTTTTAAACTGAAGGCGCTGTGATTTATGGGCCTGCTCTGAAATATGTGATAGTTGGCTTCTAAACAATTTGGAAAAAGTGGGTTTGGTGTCAGTTTGTATCAGTTTGGTGTCAGAATGATATCTAATTTACTGATGGACGATGACTTGCTGCCTGACTTTTGTCCATTTGCAGTATGTTTAAACAGTGATAGACCATCACCAAATTGACATTCTGAAATCAACACCAACGAGCGATGGAGAGGAGCCAGAATCACTGCCTGGCCATCCCAAGTTCATCGGGCCAGTCAATTTTTTAATTCCTGCAGCAATTTGTGATGGTAAATGCCCATTAAAACATATTGCAAATGGACAGCCGTGCACCTGGTGATGGGTTACCAGGAGTACATTTTTAAAATGTTTTTTTAATGCCTTTAGGTGGGAGCAAGGGGTCTACGGTTGGGTAGGGAGCACCCCCCACCCGTGTCCATCCAATAGCCCCTGGTCATTTTGGACATTTTTCAAAAAATTGTTAAACAACAACAGAGTCCCACTTCTCCCTCATCATACATGACAAATAGACCATTTACGTTGATTCATGGCTTAACATGGTGCTATATATTATTTGGGCAGTATAAATGCCATTTAGACATGGTTCACTGACTTTTGGGTTTGGAAACTGACTTCCTATGATAAATGGACATAACATCCTGATTTGGCACTTTCAATACTTTCATATTGCATTTGGACATTTCTTATGGCATTTGGCAATGGTTCACTGATTTTTGACTTGGACTTTTGACTTCCTATGAAATCATATTGCAAAAGGACAAAACATATGCCTTATGGACAATTTTAAAAATGATGACAATAAAATATGACAAAAGTATGTTCATACAGTTCTTATACATGTGACAAAAGAAATCGAAAGAATTTCAAAAAACGGTCCAGGAAGCACTTTTTTATTAAGCGGGTGATACGTTTTATTTTAAAAAAAATTTTTTTTCTAAATTTGACCCTTGGGTCTCGACTTGATGTTGCAATATGAAAATCTACCGTGGAGCGCGTATTTTTAATGTGTGACACTGTGCTCTCTCAATTCAATTCAAGGTTTTTATTGGCATGGGAAACATATGTTAACATTGCTCTTTATTGACATGGGAAACATATGTGAACGTTGCTCTTTATTGACATGGGAAACATATGTTAACATTGCCAAAGCAAGTGAAGTAGATAATAAACAAAAGTGAAATAAACAATAAAAATGAACAGTAAACATTACACTCACAGTTCCAAAAGAATAAAGACATTTCAAATGTCATATTATGTTCACATATATATATATATATATATATAAACAGTGTTGTAATGATGTGCAAATAGTTAAAGTACAGAAGGGAAAATAAATAAACTTAAATATGGGTTGTATTTACAATGGTGTTTGTTCTTCACTGGTTGCGCTTTCCTTTTCTTGTGGCAACACTTCACAAATCTCTCTTTCTCTCTCTGTCTGTCTGTCTGTCTCTCTCTCTCTCTCTGTCTCTCTCTCTCTGTCTCTCTCTCTCTGTCTCTCTCTGTCTTTCTCTCTCTCTGTATCTCTTTCTCTCTCTCTCTCTCTGTCTCTCTGACTCTCTCTCTCTCTCTCTCTGTCTCTCTCTCTCTCTGTCTCTCTCTCTCTTTCTCTCTCTCTAAAATATTTCTCGGGGCATTGCTCACATGTGAACAATTCTCTACAGGGTGCTCTAAGCTGCCCTGTGGGCACCTTTAATGTTGCTCTCAATTCAATTCAAGGGGCTTTATTGGCATGGTAAACATTACCAAAGCAAGTGAAGTATATAATATACAAAAGTGAAATAAACAATAAAAATGAACAGTAAACATTACACAGAAGTTCTCCCTGGGCTTGGATCAGGCTGAGGAATGTAAGAAATGTAAGTAAGAGTAAGAGTCACGTCAGGGAGAGAGGGAGGGAGGGGAGGAAATGAAAGCCTCGGAGGCCCAGTCAAGACCCCAGGCCCTCAGCCTCCCCGGCCGCTCTCTGCTCCCTGCTCCAGTACCCTGGGTCTTCCTACAGCTGTGCCTGTCTCTGGTCGGTTCAGTCACACACGGGGTTGTAAGTCTGACAGGCTTTACTACACTTTGGAGGGCTAGAATCTTCTACAAATACACTTCATAGGACGATTAAATGGCTGTGAGGGCAAGGCAGAGAACAGGTCTCTGTTAACCAGCTTACAGAGCTCCAGACTGAGTACAACTCCCCATGGATATCACAGCATGAGCGAGAGGGAGAGAGAGAGAGAGAGAGAGAGAGAGAGAGGGAGAGAGAGAGAGGGGGGGAAGACTAAAGAGAGAGAGAGAGAGAGAGAGAGAGAGGGAGAGAGAGAGAGGGGGGGAAGACTAAAGAGAGAGAGAGAGAGAGAGAGAGAGAGAGAGAGAGAGAGAGAGAGGGGGGGGGGAGGGGGGGAAGACATAGAGAGAGAGAGAGAGAGAGAGGGGGGGAGAGAGAGACATAGAAAGAGAGAGAGAGAGGGAGAGAGGGAGAGTTAGAGAGAGAGAGAGGCCATACCTGCAGTGTGTCTGGGTCTGTGTGTGGTATCTCAAGAGTTCCATGGTAACGGTGAAGCTCTGAGGCTGTGTGCCAGAGGACCAGTGGTGCAAACAGGCCAAGGAACCGTGCTTCTGGAGGTAGGTGCCAGGACAACCCAGTACCACCTACCCAGATGAAAGGCTTGGCATTAGGGCAGCAGAAGCAGCACGCCCCTCCCTCTGGTTCCCTAGGAACTCTGGGTCATTGGAAACGCTCCAAATGTCACCCATGTCTCTATATAGTGCACTACTATAGACCATAACCCTATTCCCTATGTAGTGCACTATTATAGACCAGAACCCTATTCCCTATATAGTGCACTATTATAGACCAGAACCATAGTGCCCTACTCTTGACCAGAGCCCTACCCTATTCCCTATATAGTGCCCTACTTTTGACCAGAGCCCTACCCTATTCCCTATATAGTGCACTACTTTTGACCAGAGCCCTACCCTATTCCCCATATCGAACCCTACTCTTGACCAGAGCCCTACCCTATTCCCTATATAGTGCACTACTTTTGACCAGAGCCCTACCCTATTCCCTATATAGTGCCCTACTTTTGACCAGAGCCCTACCCTATTCCCTATATAGTGCCCTACTTTTGACCAGAGCCCTACCCTATTCCCTATATAGTGCACTACTTTTGACCAGAGCCCTACCCTATTCCCTATATAGTGCCCTACTTTTGACCAGAGCCCTACCCTATTCCCTATATAGTGCCCTACTTTTGACCAGAGCCCTACCCTATTCCCTATTTAGTGCCCTACTTTTGACCAGAGCACTACCCTATTCCCTATATAGTGCCCTGCTCTTGACCAGAGCCCTACCCTATTCCCTATATAGTGCACTACTTTTGACCAGAGCCCTACCCTATTCCCTATATAGGGCCCTACTTTTGACCAGAGCCCTACCCTATTCCCTATATAGTGCCCTACTTTTGACCAGAGCCCTACCCTATTCCCTATATAGTGCACTACTTTTGACCAGAGCCCTACCCTATTCCCTATATAGTGCACTACTGTTGGTCCCTATATAGTGCACTACTTTTGACCAGAGCCCTACCCTATTCCCCATATAGTGCCCTACTCTTGACCAGAGCCCTACCCTATTCCCTATATAGTGCACTACTTTTGACCAGAGCCCTACCCTATTCCCTATATAGTGCCCTACTTTTGACCAGAGCCCTACCCTATTCCCTATATAGTGCCCTACTTTTGACCACAGCCCTACCCTATTCCCTATATAGTGCACTACTTTTGACCACAGCCCTACCCTATTCCCTATATAGTGCCCTACTTTTGACCACAGCCCTACCCTATTCCCTATATAGTGCCCTACTTTTGACCAGAGCCCTACCCTATTCCCTATATAGTGCCCTACTTTTGACCAGAGCCCTACCCTATTCCCTATATAGTGCCCTACTTTTGACCAGAGCCCTACCCTATTCCCTATATAGTGCACTACTTTTGACCAGAGCCCTACCCTATTCCCTATATAGTGCACTAGTTTTGACCAGAGCCCTACCCTATTCCCTATATAGTGCCCTACTTTTGACCAGAGCCCTACCCTATTCCCTATATAGTCCACTACTTTTGACCAGAGCCCTACCCTATTCCCTATATAGTGCCCTACTTTTGACCAGAGCCCTACCCTATTCCCTATTTAGTGCCCTACTTTTGACCAGAGCACTACCCTATTCCCTATATAGTGCCCTGCTCTTGACCAGAGCCCTACCCTATTCCCTATATAGTGCACTACTTTTGACCAGAGCCCTACCCTATTCCCTATATAGGGCCCTACTTTTGACCAGAGCCCTACCCTATTCCCTATATAGTGCCCTACTTTTGACCAGAGCCCTACCCTATTCCCTATATAGTGCACTACTTTTGACCAGAGCCCTACCCTATTCCCTATATAGTGCACTACTTTTGACCAGAGCCCTACCCTATTCCCTATATAGTGCACTACTGCTGGTCCCTATATAGTGCACTACTTTTGACCAGAGCCCTACCCTATTCCCCATATAGTGCCCTACTCTTGACCAGAGCCCTACCCTATTCCCTATATAGTGCACTACTTTTGACCAGAGCCCTACCCTATTCCCTATATAGTGCCCTACTTTTGACCAGAGCCCTACCCTATTCCCTATATAGTGCCCTACTTTTGACCACAGCCCTACCCTATTACCTATATAGTGCACTACTTTTGACCACAGCCCTACCCTATTCCCTATATAGTGCCCTACTTTTGACCACAGCCCTACCCTATTCCCTATATAGTGCCCTACTTTTGACCAGAGCCCTACCCTATTCCCTATATAGTGCCCTACTTTTGACCAGAGCCCTACCCTATTCCCTATATAGTGCCCTACTTTTGACCAGAGCCCTACCCTATTCCCTATATAGTGCACTACTTTTGACCAGAGCCCTACCCTATTCCCTATATAGTGCACTAGTTTTGACCAGAGCCCTACCCTATTCCCTATATAGTGCCCTACTTTTGACCAGAGCCCTACCCTATTCCCTATATAGTCCACTACTTTTGACCAGAGCCCTACCCTATTCCCTATATAGTGCACTAGTTTTGACCAGAGCCCTACCCTATTCCCTATATAGTGCCCTACTTTTGACCAGAGCCCTACCCTATTCCCTATATAGTGCCCTACTTTTGACCAGAGCCCTACCCTATTCCCTATATAGTGCCCTACTTTTGACCACAGCCCTACCCTATTACCTATATAGTGCACTACTTTTGACCACAGCCCTACCCTATTCCCTATATAGTGCCCTACTTTTGACCACAGCCCTACCCTATTCCCTATATAGTGCCCTACTTTTGACCAGAGCCCTACCCTATTCCCTATATAGTGCCCTACTTTTGACCAGAGCCCTACCCTATTCCCTATATAGTGCCCTACTTTTGACCAGAGCCCTACCCTATTCCCTATATAGTGCACTAGTTTTGACCAGAGCCCTACCCTATTCCCTATATAGTGCCCTACTTTTGACCAGAGCCCTACCCTATTCCCTATATAGTCCACTACTTTTGACCAGAGCCCTACCCTATTCCCTATATAGTGCACTAGTTTTGACCAGAGCCCTACCCTATTCCCTATATAGTGCCCTACTTTTGACCAGAGCCCTACCCTATTCCCTATATAGTGCCCTACTTTTGACCAGAGCCCTACCCTATTCCCTATATAGTGCCCTACTTTTATAACATCCACGATGGTGCAGCAGTAAGGCGTGTTCGTTTGTAAATATTATATATATATTTTTTTTTGTACAATTTTCATTTTATCTCTTTTTCCATTTTCTAATTAAATATACCTTCTTGCAACCTGCCTCACCCAACATGGTACGGATCTGATATACCTTATAACTGGAAACTCCTTCAGATGCTAGCCATCAGGAGCTAGCCAGCTAATTAGCTACTAGCTATTTAGTCATTGTTAGCCACTGCTAGCGGTGTTTACCTATAGCTCAGACACCAGCCGCTTTAGCCTGGATAGCCCGGATAATACCTGCCAGTCTGCACAGCGTGATATCAGCCCTGAGTATATTAGACTGCTTTTTCCCCCCACTACATCACCGGATTCCTGACACAAGCTCTGGACCATTACACCGGATCCTCGCAGCTAGCTAGCTGCTACCGAGTGGCTATTGTCCAGAAGAATGCACCATTTAGCCTCGAGCTAGCCTCAAGCTAGGCCCATCTCCCGGCTAGCAAATGAAGTGCACCAACTACAATAGCTCTCTTGCCAATTGGCCTGGACCCCTTGTCGACACGGAGCCCCGCCGATCCATCACGACTGGTCTGCTGGTCTGCTGACGCAATTTGGCCGACGTGCTCTCAACCAGCATCGTGGATATTGGTGATAATCCATCTGTTAGCCCGCTAGCTTCCTGAACGGCGTGTCTCCCCCTCGCCTAGCGTAGTAATCGACTACCAAACGACTCCCTGTTTCATCTATTGCTGCTCATTGAACCCTATGATCACTCGGCTACACAACTGATGCCTGCTGGACTGTTCATTAACATGGTACTTAATTTTGTTTATCTGTCAGCCCCATTCTCCAACTCAGGCCCTGTGTGTAGCTAACTGACCCTCTCTGCCCATTCATCGCCATTTACCCGTTGTTGTTGTCTTAGCTGTTTACCTGTTGTTGTCTCACCGTTGTTGTCGTAGCTATCCCAATCAACACCTGTGATTGCTTTATGCCTCCCTATAATGTCAATATGCCTTGTATACTATTGTTTAGGGCAGCTCTTATTGTTTTATTTTACTGCGGAGCCCCTAGTCCCACTCAGCCAGGTTTACCCCCGCTGTACTCGCACCATACCATACTCATGTCTGTACACTATGCTCTGAATCTATCCTACCACACGCATAAACCTGCTCCTTTTATTCTCTGCTCCCAACGCACTAGACGGACAGTTCTTTTAGCCTTTAGCTGTACCCTTATCCTACTCCTCCTCTGTTCCTTGGTGATGTAGAGGTTAACCCAGGCCCTGTAGACCCCAGTACCACACCTATTCCCAAGGTGCTCTCATTTGTTGACTTATGTAACCGTAAAAGCCTTGGTTTCATGCATATTAACGTCAGAAGCCTACTCCCTAAATGTGCTTTATTCACTGTTTTAGCACACTCCGCCAACCCTGATGTCCTAGCCATGTCTGGATCCTGGCTTAGAAAGGCCACCAAAAATTCTGAAATATTCATCCCCAACTACAACATTTTCCGAAAAGACAGATCTGCTAAAGGGGCGAAGTTGCAATCTACTGCAGAGTTCTGTCATACTATCCAGGTCTGTGCCCAAACAATTCGAGCTTCTACTTTTAAAGATCCATCACTCCAGAAATAAGTCCCTCACTGTTGCCGCTTGTTATAGACCCCCCTCAGCTCACAGCTGTGCCCTGGACACCATATGTGAATTGATTTCCCCCATCTATCGCCAGAGTTCGTACCACTAAGTGACCTAAATTTGGATACGATTAACACCCCGGCCATTCCTACAATCTAAGATAGATGCCTCAATCTCACACAAATTATCAAGGAACCTACCAGGTGCAACCCCAAATCCGTAAATATGGGCACTCTCATAGATATCATCCTGACCAACTTGCCCTCTAAATACACCTCTGCTGTTTTCAACCACGATCTCAGCCTCATTGCCTGCGTCCGTTATCGGTCCGCGGTCAAACGACAACCCCTCATCACTGTCAAACGCTCGCTAAAACACTTCTGCGAGCAGGCCTTTCTAATCGACCTGGCCCGGGTATCCTGGAAGGATAATGACCTCATCCCGTCAGTAGAGGATGCCTGGTTATTCTTTAAATGTGCTTTCCTCACCATCTTAATCAAGCATGCCCCATTCAAAAAATGTAGAACTAAGAACAGATATAGCCCTTGGTTCACTTCAGACTTGACTGCCCTTGACCAGCACAAAAACATCCTGTGGCGTTCTGCATTAGCATCGAATATCCCCCACAATATGTAACTTTTCAGGGGAGTCAGGAACCAATACACAGAGTCAGTTAGGAAAGCAAAGGCTAGATTTTTCAAACAGAAATTTGCATCCTGCTGCACAAATTCCAAAAGGTTTTTTCTGTAAAGTCCATGGAGAATAAGAGAACCTCCTCCCAGCTGCCCACTGCACTGAGACTAGGAAACTAGTGTCGCCATCGATAAATCCACGATAATCAAGAATTTCAGTAAGCATTTCTCTACGGCTGGCCATGGTTTCCACCTAGCTACCCCAACCCCCTCCCACTTCTCCTTCACCAAAATCCAGACAGCTGATGTTCTGAAAGAGCTGCAAAATCTGGATCCCTACAAATCAGCTGGACTAGACAATCTGGACCCTCTCTTTCTAAAATGTTCCGCCGCCATTGTTGCAATCCCTATTACTAGTCTGTTTAACCTCTCTTTCGTATCGTCTGAGATTCCTAAAGATTGGAAAGCGGCCGCGGTCATCCCCCTCTTCAAAGGGGGAGACACTCTAAACCCAAACTGTTATAGACCTATATCCATCCTGCTCTGCCTTTCTAAAGTATTTGAAAGCCATGTGAACAAACAAATCAGCGACCATTTCGAATCCCACTGTACCTTCTCTGCTATGCAATCTGGTTTCCGAGCTGGTCACGGGTGCACCTCAGCCACGATCAATGTCCTAAACAATATCATAACCGCCACCGATAAAAGACAGTACTGTGCAGCCGTCTTCATCGATCTGGCCAAGACTTTGGACTCTGTCAATCACCATATTCTTATTGGCAGACTCGACAGCCTTGGTTTCTTAAATGACTGCCTCGCCTGGTTCACCAACTACTTCTCAGACAGAGTTCAGTGTGTCAAATCAGAGGGCCTGTTGTCCAGACCTCTGGCATTTTCTATGGGGGTGCCACAGGGTTCAATCCTCGGGCCGACTCTTTTCTCTGAATATATCAATGATGTCACTCTTGCTGCTGGTGATTCTCTAATCCACCTCTACACAGACGACACCATTCTGTATAAATTTGGCTTTTCTTTGGGCACTGTGCTAACAAACCTCCAGACGAGCTTAAACGCCATACAACACTCCTTCCATGGCCTCCAACTACTTTTAAATGGTAGTAAAATTAAATGCATGCTCTTCAACCGATCGCTGCCTACACCCGCCCGCCCGACTCTCATCACCACTCGGTTCTGACTTAGACTATGTGGACAACTATAAATACCTAGGTGTCTGGCTAGACTATAAACTCTCTTTCCAGACTCATATTAAGCATCTCCAATCCAAAATTAAATCTAGAATCAGCTTCCTATTTCACACCAAGCATCCTTCACTCATGCTGCCAAACGTACCCTCGTAAAACTGACCATCCTACCGATCCTCGACTTCGTCGATGTCATTTACAAATTAGCCTCCAACACTCTACTCAGCAAATTGGATGCAGTCTATCACAGTACCATCCGTTTTGTCACCAAATCCCCATATACTACCCACCACTGCGACCTGTATGCTCTCGTTGGCTGGTCCTCGCTACATATTCATCACCAAACCCACTAGCTCCAGGTCATCTATAAGTCCTTGCTAGGAAAAGCTCTGCCTTATCTCAGCTCACTGGTCACCATAGCAACACCCACCCGTAGCACGCGCTCCGGTAGGTATATTTCACTGGTTATCCCCAAAGACAACACCTCTTTGGCCACTTTTCCTTCCAGTTCTCTGCTGCCAATGACTGGAACGAATTGCAAAAATCACTGAAGCTGGCGACTTATATCTCCCTTACTAACTTTAAGCGTCAGCTGTTAGAGCAGTTTACCGATCGCTGCAGCTGTAAATAGCCCATCTGTAAATAGCCCATCTGTAAATAGCCTATCCAACCAACTACCTACCTCATCCCCATATTATTTGTGTTTTTCTGCTCCTTTGCACACCAGTATTTCTACTTCCACAACCTCATCTGCACACATATCACTCAAGTGTAAATTGCTAAATTGTAATTACTTCGCCACCATTGGCCTATTCATTGCCTTACCTCCTTACCTCATTTCCACACACTGTATACTGATTTTTCTCTTGTGTTATTGACTGTACATTTGTTTTCTCCCATTTGTAACTCTGTGTTGTTGTTTTAGATGACATGGCAGGACCACACACGTATTGAAGTGAGAGTACACTACAGAACCACAGTCACGTATTGAAGGGAGAGTTCACTACAGGACCACACAGTCATGTAATGAAGGGAGAGTTCACTACAGGACCACACAGTCACATAATGAAGGGAGAGTACACTACAGAACCACAGTCACGTATTGAAGGGAGAGTTCACTACAGGACCACACACAGTCATGTAATGAAGGGAGAGTTCACTACAGGACCACACACGTATTGAAGGGAGAGTACACTACAGGACCACACACGCATTGAAGGGAGAGTACACTACAGGACCACACAGTCATGTAATGAAGGGAGAGTTCACTACAGGACCACACAGTCATGTATTGAAGGGAGAGTTCACTACAGGACCACACAGTCACATAATGAAGGGAGAGTTCACTACAGGACCACACAGTCACATATTGAAGGGGGAGTTCACTACAGGACCACACAGTCACATATTGAAGGGAGAGTTCACTACAGGACCACACAGTAATGAAGTGAGAGTTCACTACAGGACCATACACGTATTGAAGGGAGAGTTCACTACAGGACCACACAGTCACATAATGAAGGGAGAGTTCACTACAGGACCACACAGTCACGTATTGAAGGGAGAGTTCACTACAGGACCACACACGTATTGAAGGGAGAGTTCACTACAGGGCCACACAGTCACATAATGAAGGGAGAGTTCACTACAGGACCACACACATATTGAAGGGAGAGTTCACTACAGGACCACACAGTAATGAAGGGAGAGTTCACTACAGGACCACACAGTCACATAATGAAGGGAGAGTTCACTACAGGACCATACAGTCACGTATTGAAGGGAGAGTTCACTACAGGACGACACACGTATTGAAGGGAGAGTTCACTACAGGGCCACACAGTCACATAATGAAGGGAGAGTTCACTACAGGACCACACACGTATTGAAGGGAGAGTTCACTACAGGACCACACACGTAATGAAGGGAGAGTTCACTACAGGACCACACAGTCATGAAGGGAGAGTAACAGGAGTTACTGGTTGGTATAGCACAACATGATTATTTTGCTAGATTCGCACCGAACAATTAGTGCGACAGCTAAAATGTCTTTGAAAAATAGGATTTCAGCTAATTGGGAGATGTCTCTTACAAAATAACTACATTATGGCATTTACTAATCATATCACAAATTATTTACTTGTCATTGAAATGTGGGTACATTTCTACTGACTGGAAACAGTGATCCAGTTTGATAGATTTGTTATAGATATGATTAAAAAATAAGACATTATTAACTTCAATAAAGCATGTCATTTGCAATATCCAATTTTGAAAAGTATTTTTTCCCCCTCATGGATAAATATTCTGCAACAACACAAACGTGCAAAAACCCAGAGAAACAGGAAACCATATCAAATCAAATAAACTGAATTATATTCAAAACAATTATATTATTCTGGTCCAGAAAAACAAGCTTGTCAGATGAACGTAATTTGATTCCACCAACTGGAAGCCAGTCTGCGTCAGAGATTTACGAACGAATGAGGCATTTGGAAAAACGCTGAAAGCAGAATGGAATAAAAACAGGTTTGTGTCCCAAATGGCTATAAGCCAATAGGGCTCTGGTCAAAAGTAGTGCACTTTATAGGGAATAGGGTGCCACTTCGAACGCAGACCCAGGTCTGATTGAAATACATTTGCATGTCTCAGCACTTTCTCACTTCCACTGCCTCTGTCAGATGATTTACACACAGAATAATAATCAACTGATTGGGGAATTTGAGATTAAAGTGATGTGTTGGTTTGGGTTTTAGTTTGCACGTAATGACAGGACTATGCGGAGTTCACGGCTACAGTATAGAAGCCCCCTGAGGTGTTTCACTACTAGCTACCATCAGCACACACACACACACACACACACACACACACACACACACACACACACACACACACACACAGAGTAGTTAAGATCAGCTCACATGCTGTACTCCTCGGTAGTTGACACTGTTCAGACATACAGTTGAAGTTAGAACAGAAGTTTACAAACATTCAGGTTGGAGTCATTAAAACTTGTTTTTCAACCACTCCACAAATTTCTTGTTAACAAACTATAGTTTTGACAAATCTACTTTGTGCATGACACAAGTCATTTTTCCAACGTTATTGTTTACAGACAGATTATTTCATACGTAATTCACTGTATCACAATTCCAGTGGGTCAGAAGTTTACATACACTAAGTTGACTGTGACTTTAAACAGCTTGGAAAATTCCAGAAAATTATGTCATGGCTTTAGAAGCTTCTGATAGGCTTATTGACATAATTTGAATCAATGAAGGTGAATCTGTGGATGTATTTCAAGGCCCACCTTCAAACTCAGTGCCTCTTTGCTTGACATCATGGGAAAATCAAAAGAAATCAGCAAAGACCTCAGAATAAAAATTGTAGACCTCCACAAGTCTGGTTCATCCTCGGGAGCAATTTCCAAATGCCTGAAGGTACCACGTTCATCTGTACAAACAATAGTACACAAGTATAAACACCATGGGACCACACAGCCGTCAAACCGCTCAGGAAGGAGACGCGTTCTGTCTCCTAGAGATGAACGTACTTTGGTGTGAAAAGTGCAAATCAATCCCAGAACAACAGCAAAGGACCTTGTTAAGATGCTGGTGGAAACAGGTACAAAAGTATCTATATCCACAGTAAAACAAGTCCTATATCAACATAACCTGAAAGGCCGCTCAGCAAGGAAGAAGCCACTGCACCAAAACCGCCATAAAAAAGCCAGACTACAGTTTGCAACTGCACATGGCGACACAGACCGTACTTTTTGGAGAAATGTCCTCTGGTCTGATGAAACAGAAATAGAACTGTTTGGCCATAACGACCATCGTTATGTTTGAAGGAAAAAGGGGGAGGCTTGCAAGCCGAAGAACAACATCCCAACCGTGAAGCACACTGTGGCAGCATCATGTTGTGGGGGTGCTTTGCTGCAGGAGGGACTGGTGCACTTCACAAAATAGATGGCATCATGAGGTGTAAAAATTATGGGGATATATTGAAGCAACCTCTCAAGACATCAGTCAGGAAGTTAAAGCTTGGTCGCAAATGGGTCTTCCAAATGGACAATGACCCCAAGCATACTTCCAAAGTTGTGGCAAATGGCTTAAGCACAACAAAGTCAAGGTATTGGAGTGGCCATCACATCGCCCGACCTCAATCCAATAGAACATTTGTGGGCAGAACTGAAAAAGCGTGTGCGAGCAAGGAGGCCTACAAACCTGACTCAATTACACCAGCCCTGTCAGGAGGAATGGGCCAAAATTCACCCAACTTATTGTGGGAAGCTTGTGGAAGACTACCCGAAGCATTTGACCCAAGTTAAACAATTTAAAGGCAATGCTACCAAATACTAATTGAGTGTATGTAAACTTCTGACCATTGGGAATGTGATGAAAGAAATAAAAGCTGAAATAAATCATTCTCTCTACTATTATTCTGACATTTCACATTATTAAAATAAAGTGGTGATCCTAACTGACCTAAAACATGGCATTTGTACTAGGATTAAATGTCAGGAATTGTGAAAAACAGTTTAACTCTTGATGCACCCCTCCCGTTGCCGGGATCATTTTCATCAACATCCGTTGAATTGCAGAGCGCCGAATTCAAATGAAATTACTAAAAATATTTAATTTTCATGAAATCACAAGTGCAATATAGCAAAACATAGCTTAGCGTGTTGTTAATCCACCTGGCATGCCAGATTTCAAAAAAGCTTTTCGGCGAAAGCATATCAATCGTTTATGTAAGGACATTTCTCTCAGTAGACAAAATATTACAAACAGCTAGCAGCCAAGTAGATTGGTCACAAAAGTCAGAAAAGCAATAAAATGAATCGCATACCTTTGATGATCTTCGGATGTTTGCACTCACAAGACTCCCAGTTACACAATAAATGTTCCTTTTGTTCCATTATTTTTATATCCAAAATACCTCCATTTGATTGTTGCGTTATGTTCAGAAATCCACAGGCTCGAGCGGTCAAGACAGGGCAGACGAAAATTCCAAATAGTATCCGTAAAGTTCGTAGAAACATGTCAAATGTTTTTTATAATCAATCCTCAGGTTGTTTTTACAATATATGATCGATAATATTTAAACCGGGACTGTAGCTTCTTCAATAGGAGAGAGAGAAAAAATGTCTGCTCCAAGCTGCAAAACTCTGCTGGCACCCAGCCATCCATTGATGCGATGTGATCTTTCTCGCTCATTTTTCAAAATAAAAGCCTGAAACTATGTCTAAAGACTGTTCACACCATGGGGAAGCCATAGGAAAAGGAATCTGGTTGATATCCCTTTAAATGGAGCGAAGGCAGGCTATGGAACAGAGAGCTTTCAGGAAAAACAGCACGTCTGGGTTGGATTTTCCTCAGGTTTTCGCCTGCAATATCAGTTCTGTTATACTCACAGACAATATTTTGAGAGTTTTGGAAATTTTAGAGTGTTTTCTATCCTAATCTGACAATTATATGCATATTCTAGATTCTGGGCCTGAGAAATAGGCAGATATGTTTAGTTTATATTCATTTTTACCAATACTGATACCCTTTACGTTTGGGTCCTGTCTAATTAATTCTGCAAGCAGTTTAAATGCCATTGCAAACAGGAGGGGGAGAGAGGACATCCCTGTCTTGTACCCATTACATTATCTGATGAATTTGTTTTAGTATTTTTTGTGTATATTTTTGTTCTAGGATATTTATATAATAGTTTACATGAAGTGTTCCCATGGACTGTTAGATGACTCGATGTTGTAAAGGACTTCCCATGGACTGTTAGATGACTCGATGTTGTAAAGGACTTCCCATGGACTGTTAGATGACTCGATGTTGTAAAGGACTTCCCATGGACTGTTAGATGACTCAATGTTGTAAAGGACTTCCCATGGACTGTTAGATGACTCGATGTTGTAAAGCACTTCCCATGGACTGTTAGATGACTCGATGTTGTAAAGGACTTCCCATGGACTGTTAGATGACTCGATGTTGTAAAGGACTTCCCATGGACTGTTAGATGATTCGATGTTGTAAAGGACTTCCCATGGACTGTTAGATGACTCGATGTTGTAAAGGACTTCCCATGGACTGTTAGATGACTCAATGTTGTAAAGGACTTCCCATGGACTGTTAGATGACTCGATGTTGTAAAGGACTTCCCATGGACTGTTAGATGACTCGATGTTGTAAAGGACTTCCCATGGACTGTTAGATGATTCGATGTTGTAAAGGACCTCCCATCGACTGTTAGATGACTCAATGTTGTAAAGGACTTCCCATGGACTGTTAGATGACTCGATGTTGTAAAGGACTTCCCATGGACTGTTAGATGACTCGATGTTGTAAAGCACTTCCCATGGACTGTTAGATGACTCAATGTTGTAAAGGACTTCCCATGGACTGTTAGATGACTCGATGTTGTAAAGGACTTCCCATAGACTGTTAGATGACTCGATGTTGTAAAGGACTTCCCATGGACTGTTAGATGATTCGATGTTGTAAAGGACCTCCCATCGACTGTTAGATGACTCAATGTTGTAAAGGACTTCCCATGGACTGTTAGATGACTCGATGTTGTAAAGCACTTCCCATGGACTGTTAGATGACTCGATGTTGTAAAGGACTTCCCATGGACTGTTAGATGACTCAATGTTGTAAAGGACTTCCCATGGACTATTAGATGACTCGATGTTGTAAAGCACTTCCCATGGACTGTTAGATGACTCGATGTTGTAAAGGACTCGATGTTGTAAAGGACACAGACTTGTAGCCTGGTGTTACTCTCCAGATGTAGGAAATGCTTTCAGGAATCTCTGCTATGTTATTGACATCAGAAAAGTTAGTTGGTGCAGTAATACACATTTCAATGCAGTTCATAGATTATATCGAATACAAAAAAATACTTTTCTAAGAGCGTGTAACAGTGGAAGATGAACAAACTTCAGGATTCTAACATCAAGATGTAAAATAGTGAACTACTCCTTTAAATTAGTCTGCGTTGTTCAACCTGGTGATGATGAGGATGAAATTATGATTTCACAAATTGTTCTCTGTGCTCTATGGGCCAGGAGAAACTGAAGGTAGTCTATGGGCCAGGAGAAACTGAAGGTAGTCTATGGGCCAGGAGAAACTGACGGTAGTCTATGGGCCAGGAGAAACTGTAATCTATGGGTCAGTTTTCTTTAAATGTCCCAACCTACAGTTGCTACATCTATTACTTGAAGAATATAACTTATAAATGCCTCACCAGCTTAGTTCAACTGTCACACCCCATCAGAACCCTAAATATAACCTTGTTTACTCCAGTGTTTGTAAACATTGTAAATGTAAACAAACACTGTATAGCCTCAAAACATGGTTCAAATATTACAGATGACTACACAGTAAATAATACAATGTAGAGAATAGTGATATTGATACTAAATATCCCAGTAGCTTGAAATAACATCGACCTCTTTAATCAGAAAGAATAAAAACGCTATTGAGAACATTGAGTCTTCTGGACGGGGAATGTGCACGGTGGAAACCTGGTCTGGACTCTCCACCGTAGTCGCACCTACGGAAACTCCTATACACCTGCCTGAACACTCCTCTGACCACCCTCAACGAGCCCCCTGTCTCCATGAAATCACCGGATTGTGATGAGCTAGCCACGGAATTCCCAGCACCACTGGCAACGCAGGTGAATCAATAAGGAATAGACTAATCTGCTCCTTATGACTTCCCTGCGTTACCATGTCCAGTGGCACCATGGCCTCCCTGACCAGCCCTGACCCTAATGGTCAGCTATCTAAGGAGTGCACGGGAAAAGGTTGGTCTAACGACACCAGGGGAATCCCTAGCCTTAGTGCGAGCCCATGTGTCCTCACCGACCACAACTGATGCAGGAGGAAACTCCTCCTCCGGTCCCCCTCGATGCAATCGCCCCTAACTCCATGGGGATGGGAGCAGGAGGGCCTGGGGGTGGAATCAATAGGGCCCGTTCCGGACGCCCGCGGGCAGCTAGCAGGTTGTCCAGACGAATGGACATGTCGATGAGCTCATCCAGCGTGAGGGTGGTGTCCCGACACGCTAGCTCCCTGCGGACGTCCTCCCTGAGGCTACAACGAAAGTGGTCCATCAAAGCCCTGTCATTCCACCCCGCTCCTGTGGCCAAGGTCCGGAACTCCAGGGCAAAGTCCTACACGCTCCTCGTCTCCTGTCGCAGGTGGAACAGCCGTTCACCCACCGCTCGGCCCTCCGGTGGGTGATCAAACACAGCCCGGAATCGGCGGGTGAACTCGGGGTAGTGATCCCTCGCCGAGTCTGGGCCATTCCACACTGCATTGACCCACTCCAGGGCTCGCCCCGTCAGACAGGAGACGAGGACGGGTAACAAGGTTCAGAGCACTAACAACACCAAACGATACAACGTGAACATCAAAATAATCCCGCACAACAAAGGGGCGGGTTCCATATGCTGAATAGGGAAGAAAATCAAGCACACACAAAATAGGAACAGGTGTAACTAATGAGACAAAACTAACCGAAAAGAAAAATGGATCGGTGGAGGCTAGTAGGCGGGTGACGACGACCGCCGAGCACCACCCGAACAGGCGGGGGAGCCAACAGGCGTGACAGTCCTCTTCAATTCCAACCACAGGTTTTCAATGGGGTTGAAGTCCGGAGACTGAGATGGCCATTGTAAAATGTTGATTTTTGTGGTCAATTAACCATTTCGTTGTGGATTTTGATGTGTGCTTGTGGTTATTGTCTTGCTGGAAGAGCCACTTGCCAAGTGTCATGCTCCTGGCAGAGGCAACCAGGTTTTGGGGCTAAAATGTCCCGGTACTATGGGTCTATTCTGTTTCCACTGGTCCTGGCACACTTGTTTAAGAGCTACGGCATCATGAACTTTACCCAGTACCAGGAAAAATTAGCCAGAAAGCCTGGTTGCTTGTGCCAAAAGGCTGACACTTGGCTGTGTGGATCTTATGTACTGTCACAGATGTATGTACAGAATAATACAAATCTCCCTGAGGTCCCGTTGACCCTAAATGTTAATTACTATTACAGGACTCCAGATTAACATTTCAGCTGGTGTCAGTGCTGCCTCTAACTGTTTACAGATGGTGGCACTAGCTCTATTATATGGTCGGACACAAATCATGACTTGGAATCATCTCATAAAGTAGTACTTTCACTTTCTTAATAATAAGGATAATAAATAGACTAGTGAGGTATTCAAGAAATCAGTTGTATCATCGAACATGTCCAAGCAGGAATACATGATTCAAGATATTTTGATGTGCAACTTAATCCAGTGATGTCATGAATTTTGAGTTGACAATTAGACTACAGTTGCTATAGTAACCTGTTAAAATAGGACTCCAGAAGTTCCTGCCATTACATCTTGACATGTTATACAATCAGAATAATGTTTTTCTTTGGAGCACTTGGGGGAAAGGAGTGTGGCTCACTCATCGCAGAAGCAGGGCCCAGTGAGGACACAGGGGCGTGGCGCAGTTAGGACACAGGGGCAGGGCCCAGTGAGGAAACAGGGGCTAAGCCCAGTGAGGACACAGGGGCAGGGCCCAGTGAGGACACAGAGCATGGCCCAGTGAGGACACAGCAGCAGGGCCCAGTGAGGACACAGCAGCAGGGCCCAGTGAGGACACAGGGGCAGGGCCCAGTGAGGACACAGAGCATGGCCCAGTGAGGACACAGCAGCAGGGCCCAGTGAGGACACAGGGGCAGGGCCCAGTGAGGACACAGAGCATGGCCCAGTGAGGACACAGCAGCAGGGCCCAGTGAGGACACAGCAGCAGGGCCCAGTGAGGACATAGGGGCAGGGCCCAGTGAGGACACAGGGGCAGGGCCCAGTGAGGACACAAGGGCAGGGCCCAGTGAGGACACAGGGGAAGGGCCCAGTGAGGAAACAGAGCAGGCCCAGTGAGGAAACAGGGTCAGGGTACAGTGAGGACACAGGGGCAGGGCCCAGTGAGGAAACAGTGGCAGGGCCCAATGAGGACACAGGGTCAGGGCCCAGTGAGGACACAGGGTCAGGGCCCAGTGAGGAAACAGGGGCAGGGCCCAGTGAGGACACAGGGTCAGGGCCCAGTGAGGACACAGGGTCAGGGCCCAGTGAGGAAACAGGGGCAGGGCCCAGTGAGGACACAGGGGCAGGGCCCAGTGAGGACACAGAAGCAGGGCCCAGTGAGGAAACAGAAGCAGGGCCCAGTGAGGACACAGAAGCAGGGCCCAGTGAGGAAACAGAAGCAGGGCCCAGTGAGGACACAGGGGCTGGGCCCAGTGAGGACACAGGGGCAGGGCCCAGTGAGGACACAGGGGCAGGGCTCAGTGAGGAAACAGGGTCAGGGCCCAGTGAGGACACAGGGACAGGGCCCAGTGAGGACACAGGGGCAGGGCCCAGTGAGGACACAGAAGCAGGGCCCAGTGAGGACACAGGGGCAGGGCCCAGTGAGGAAACAGAAGCAGGGCCCAGTGAGGACACAGGGGCAGGGCCCAGTGAGGAAACAGAAGCAGGGCCCAGTGAGGACACAGGGGCAGGGCCCAGTGAGGACACAGGGGAAGGGCCCAGTGAGGAAACAGAAGCAGGGCCCAGTGAGGACACAGGGGCAGGGCCCAGTGAGGACACAGAAGCAGGGCCCAGTGAGGAAACAGGGAGAGGGCCCGGTGAGTAAACAGAAGCAGGGCCCAGTGAGGACACAGGGTCAGGGCCCAGTGAGGAAACAGGGGCAAGGCCCAGTGAGGAAACAGGGGCTGGGCCCAGTGAGGAAACAGGGCCAAGGCCCAGTGAGGAAACAGGGGCAGGGCAGACACTTTCATTAAAGGAATCATGAGGATAATGCACTTTACCGTTTGACAAAATCATGGTTTTAGCTGGCCAAAAATAGGACTTTTTGAGTGAGATGGCAATGTAGAATGTGTTGTTTCTAAGTTGATATGCACCCATTCCATGTTTATGATCTGTGATCTTGGCTGTCTAGCTGATGACAGAGTTGGAGCAGGTGTCTTTGCTGATGTTGCATTTCACTTTGAATCTGCGTTTGCGTGACCTCTGTTTAGCCTATCAGAAAAACCAGACCAGCCCGTCTTGGTAGGGAGGCCGAGGGTTGCCCACTGATCAGCCAAAGGCTCATTATAGATTAGTTGAACAGAGAAATTATTATTTTTTAAATTGAAAAAAAATCTTCACGGGCCCATAAGCCCCCGACCATTTTCCTTGTTTAATTTTTTATATAAAAATGTTTTTGTGTGTACATTTTGACCAGCCCACCCAACTAAAAAAACAGTCCAGCCCATCTGGCATTTGCCGGAATTCACAGATGGCCAATCCGCCCCAGCCCCTGTCCCTCCAACAACTTAGTGTAAGCAATGTCCCCTTTCTCCTGTCCCCTGTTTCTGTCCCTGGACAAAGTTCCTGGCAAGTGTAGCCACGTCCCTGGATACAGAGACTATGAGAACCCTGGCAACATCTCTGATCCACTGCCACTACGACAATGCTTGTATCTCATGGTTCAGTGGCATAGCAAAGAATCTGAAGGACAAACTGTAAACAGACCAAAACAAACTAATGAGAATTATACTCAGGCTTAGCCCTAGGACGCACATTAGTCCTAATCATTTCAGGGAACTGAACTGGCTTCCAGTTGATTCCCAGGTGATGGTTTTAAAAGTTATAAATGACCTTGCCCTCAGTTACATGTTTTGTTATTTTCAACTGAATTAGACACTCATAGCCATCACACTAGAGCCGGTGTTGTCAATGTCAGACCGCTGGAGCATGGCTGGCTTAACACTGTTGAAATGGAGAACCAAACCTTATAAAATACATCCCTACACTAGTGAGTTTTAAGATAAACCTTAAGAAATGGTTTATAGGGAAAATGCTTTAAAACTGCACAGGCTTAAAGAAAGTAGAATTTTTTCAATGAACATTACTTTGTAATCTATTTTTATTCTGATTTAGTCTTAGTCTAGTATCTAGATCACCCAGCACTGGGCCTAATGTAGCCTCAGGCTAGTCACTAGATCACCCAGCACTGGCCCTAATGTAGCCTCAGGCTAGTCACTAGATCACCCAGCACTGGCCCTAATGTAGCCTCAGGCTAGTCACTAGATCACCCAGCACTGGGCCTAATGTAGCCACAGGCTAGTCACTAGATCACCCAGCACTGGGCTTAATGTAGCCTCAGGCTAGTCACTAGATCACCCAGCACTGGGCCTAATGTAGCCTCAGGCTAGTCACTAGATCACCCAGCACTGGGCCTAATGTAGCCTCAGGCTAGTCACTAGATCGCCCAGCACTGGCCCTAATGTAGCCAGGCTAGTCACCAGATCACCCAGCACTGGGCCTAATGTAGCCTACAAACTTGAAAGTGTTTTCTATCCAATGGTACCAATTCTATGCATATCCTGGATTCTGGGCCTGAGAAACAGGCGGTTTACTTTGGGCACGTCAGTCAGACAGGAAGTGGAGAAAAATAGACCCTGGCCTGAAGAAGTTTTACATATTCAGGGTCAAACATGCATAATAAGTTGCATGGTCTCTGTGTGCAATAACAGTGTTTAACTGGATTTCTGAATGACTACCTCATCTCTGTATCTCACACATACAATTTCTGTAAGCTCCCTCGGTCAAGCAGTGAATTTCAAACACAGATTCAACCACAAAGACCAGGGATATTTTCCAATTCCTCGCAAACGGCACCTATTGGTAGATGGGTATAAATAAAATAAAATTGTCACTGAATAACCTTTTGAGCATGGTGAAGTTATTAATTACACTTTGTGTGGTGTATCAATACAGCCAGTTACTACGTCCTTCCTATCTCAGATGCCGGAGAGGAAGGAAACTAGGGAGTTTTTAGGATACCAAGAAACAGAAGGGAACCAAACACTAAACACAAGGCCAAATCTACACATGGAAGAGCTTATACACACATGCAGGAACACATTAAAGAGCAGAATAGACCGTTGAGCACAGAACTGTTGTCTTGTAGATCCATTCCACCATGTCCCAACAGATTACATCATCTTTCTCCTCGATTCCATATAAGGCTCTTTGTCTCCAGAACTGTTGTCTTGTAGATCCATTCCACCATGTCCCAACAGATTACATCATCTTTCTCCTCGCTCCATATAAGGCTCTTTGTCTCCAGAACTGTTGTCTTGTAGATCCATTCCACCATGTCCCAACAGATTACATCATCTTTCTCCTCGATTCCATATAAGGCTCTTTGTCTCCTCCCCCCTTTCTCCTCGCTCCATATAAGGCTCTTTGTCTCCAGAACTGTTGTCTTGTAGATCCATTCCACCATGTCCCAACAGATTACATCATCTTTCTCCTCGCTCCATATAAGGCTCTTTGTCTCCAGAACTGTTGTCTTGTAGATCCATTCCACCATGTCCCAACAGATTACATCATCTTTCTCCTCGATTCCATATAAGGCTCTTTGTCTCCAGAACTGTTGTCTTGTAGATCCATTCCACCATGTCCCAACAGATTACATCATCTTTCTCCTCGCTCCATATAAGGCTCTTTGTCTCCAGAACTGTTGTCTTGTAGATCCATTCCACCATGTCCCAACAGATTACATCATCTTTCTCCTCGATTCCATATAAGGCTCTTTGTCTCCAGAACTGTTGTCTTGTAGATCCATTCCACCATGTCCCAACAGATTACATCATCTTTCTCCTCGATTCCATATAAGGCTCTTTGTCTCCAGAACTGTTGTCTTGTAGATCCATTCCACCATGTCCCAACAGATTACATCATCTTTCTCCTCGCTCCATATAAGGCTCTTTGTCTCCAGAACTGTTGTCTTGTAGATCCATTCCACCATGTCCCAACAGATTACATCATCTTTCTCCTCGATTCCATATAAGGCTCTTTGTCTCCTCCCCCCTTTCTCCTCGCTCCATATAAGGCTCTTTGTCTCCAGAACTGTTGTCTTGTAGATCCATTCCACCATGTCCCAACAGATTACATCATCTTTCTCCTCGCTCCATATAAGGCTCTTTGTCTCCAGAACTGTTGTCTTGTAGATCCATTCCACCATGTCCCAACAGATTACATCATCTTTCTCCTCGATTCCATATAAGGCTCTTTGTCTCCAGAACTGTTGTCTTGTAGATCCATTCCACCATGTCCCAACAGATTACATCATCTTTCTCCTCGCTCCATATAAGGCTCTTTGTCTCCAGAACTGTTGTCTTGTAGATCCATTCCACCATGTCCCAACAGATTACATCATCTTTCTCCTCGCTCCATATAAGGCTCTTTGTCTCCAGAACTGTTGTCTTGTAGATCCATTCCACCATGTCCCAACAGATTACATCATCTTTCTCCTCGATTCCATATAAGGCTCTTTGTCTCCAGAACTGTTGTCTTGTAGATCCATTCCACCATGTCCCAACAGATTACATCATCTTTCTCCTCGATTCCATATAAGGCTCTTTGTCTCCAGAACTGTTGTCTTGTAGATCCATTCCACCATGTCCCAACAGATTACATCATCTTTCTCCTCGCTCCATATAAGGCTCTTTGTCTCCAGAACTGTTGTCTTGTAGATCCATTCCACCATGTCCCAACAGATTACATCATCTTTCTCCTCGATTCCATATAAGGCTCTTTGTCTCCAGAACTGTTGTCTTGTAGATCCATTCCACCATGTCCCAACAGATTACATCATCTTTCTCCTCGATTCCATATAAGGCTCTTTGTCTCCAGAACTGTTGTCTTGTAGATCCATTCCACCATGTCCCAACAGATTACATCATCTTTCTCCTCGCTCCATATAAGGCTCTTTGTCTCCAGAACTGTTGTCTTGTAGATCCATTCCACCATGTCCCAACAGATTACATCATCTTTCTCCTCGATTCCATATAAGGCTCTTTGTCTCCAGAACTGTTGTCTTGTAGATCCATCCCACCATGTCCCAACAGATTACATCATCTTTCTCCTCGATTCCATATAAGGCTCTTTGTCTCCAGAACTGTTGTCTTGTAGATCCATTCCACCATGTCCCAACAGATTACATCATCTTTCTCCTCGATTCCATATAAGGCTCTTTGTCTCCAGAACTGTTGTCTTGTAGATCCATTCCACCATGTCCCAACAGATTACATCATCTTTCTCCTCGATTCCATATAAGGCTCTTTGTCTCCAGAACTGTTGTCTTGTAGATCCATTCCACCATGTCCCAACAGATTACATCATCTTTCTCCTCGATTCCATATAAGGCTCTTTGTCTCCAGAACTGTTGTCTTGTAGATCCATTCCACCATGTCCCAACAGATTACATCATCTTTCTCCTCGCTCCATATAAGGCTCTTTGTCTCCTCCCCCCTTTCTCCTCGCTCCATATAAGGCTCTTTGTCTCCAGAACTGTTGTCTTGTAGATCCATTCCACCATGTCCCAACAGATTACATCATCTTTCTCCTCGCTCCATATAAGGCTCTTTGTCTCCAGAACTGTTGTCTTGTAGATCCATTCCACCATGTCCCAACAGATTACATAATCTTTCTCCTCGATTCCATATAAGGCTCTTTGTCTCCAGAACTGTTGTCTTGTAGATCCATTCCACCATGTCCCAACAGATTACATCATCTTTCTCCTCGCTCCATATAAGGATCTTTGTCTCCAGAACTGTTGTCTTGTAGATCCATTCCACCATGTCCCAACAGATTACATCATCTTTCTCCTCGATTCCATATAAGGCTCTTTGTCTCCAGAACTGTTGTCTTGTAGATCCATTCCACCATGTCCCAACAGATTACATCATCTTTCTCCTCGCTCCATATAAGGCTCTTTGTCTCCAGAACTGTTGTCTTGTAGATACATTCCACCATGTCCCAACAGATTACATCATCTGTCTCCTCGCTCCATATAAGGCTCTTTGTCTCCAGAACTGTTGTCTTGTAGATCCATTCCACCATGTCCCAACAGATTACATCATCTTTCTCCTCGCTCCATATAAGGCTCTTTGTCTCCAGAACTGTTGTCTTGTAGATCCATTCCACCATGTCCCAACAGATTACATCATCTTTCTCCTCGATTCCATATAAGGCTCTTTGTCTCCAGAACTGTTGTCTTGTAGATCCATTCCACCATGTCCCAACAGATTACATCATCTGTCTCCTCGCTCCATATAAGGCTCTTTGTCTCCAGAACTGTTGTCTTGTAGATCCATTCCACCATGTCCCAACAGATTACATCATCTTTCTCCTCGCTCCATATAAGGCTCTTTGTCTCCAGAACTGTTGTCTTGTAGATCCATTCCACCATGTCCCAACAGATTACATCATCTTTCTCCTCGCTCCATATAAGGCTCTTTGTCTCCAGAACTGTTGTCTTGTAGATCCATTCCACCATGTCCCAACAGATTACATCATCTTTCTCCTCGATTCCATATAAGGCTCTTTGTCTCCAGAACTGTTGTCTTGTAGATCCATTCCACCATGTCCCAACAGATTACATCATCTGTCTCCTCGCTCCATATAAGGCTCTTTGTCTCCAGAACTGTTGTCTTGTAGATCCATTCCACCATGTCCCAACAGATTACATCATCTTTCTCCTCGCTCCATATAAGGCTCTTTGTCTCCAGAACTGTTGTCTTGTAGATCCATTCCACCATGTCCCAACAGATTACATCATCTTTCTCCTCGCTCCATATAAGGCTCTTTGTCTCCAGAACTGTTGTCTTGTAGATCCATTCCACCATGTCCCAACAGATTACATCATCTTTCTCCTCGATTCCATATAAGGCTCTTTGTCTCCAGAACTGTTGTCTTGTAGATCCATTCCACCATGTCCCAACAGATTACATCATCTTTCTCCTCGCTCCATATAAGGCTCTTTGTCTCCAGAACTGTTGTCTTGTAGATCCATTCCACCATGTCCCAACAGATTACATCATCTTTCTCCTCGCTCCATATAAGGCTCTTTGTCTCCAGAACTGTTGTCTTGTAGATCCATTCCACCATGTCCCAACAGATTACATCATCTTTCTCCTCGATTCCATATAAGGCTCTTTGTCTCCAGAACTGTTGTCTTGTAGATCCATTCCACCATGTCCCAACAGATTACATCATCTGTCTCCTCGCTCCATATAAGGCTCTTTGTCTCCAGAACTGTTGTCTTGTAGATCCATTCCACCATGTCCCAACAGATTACATCATCTTTCTCCTCGCTCCATATAAGGCTCTTTGTCTCCAGAACTGTTGTCTTGTAGATCCATTCCACCATGTCCCAACAGATTACATCATCTTTCTCCTCGCTCCATATAAGGCTCTTTGTCTCCAGAACTGTTGTCTTGTAGATCCATTCCACCATGTCCCAACAGATTACATCATCTTTCTCCTCGATTCCATATAAGGCTCTTTGTCTCCAGAACTGTTGTCTTGTAGATCCATTCCACCATGTCCCAACAGATTACATCATCTTTCTCCTCGCTCCATATAAGGCTCTTTGTCTCCAGAACTGTTGTCTTGTAGATCCATTCCACCATGTCCCAACAGATTACATCATCTTTCTCCTCGCTCCATATAAGGCTCTTTGTCTCCAGAACTGTTGTCTTGTAGATCCATTCCACCATGTCCCAACAGATTACATCATCTTTCTCCTCGCTCCATATAAGGCTCTTTGTCTCCAGAACTGTTGTCTTGTAGATCCATTCCACCATGTCCCAACAGATTACATCATCTTTCTCCTCGCTCCATATAAGGCTCTTTGTCTCCTCCCCCCTTTCTCCTCGCTCCATATAAGGCTATTTGTCTCCTCCCCCCATTCTCCTCGCTCCGTATAAGGCTCATTGTCTCCTCCCCCATTCTCCTCGCTCCATATAAGGCTCTTTGTCTCCTCCCCCCATTCTCCTCGCTACATATAAGGCTCTTTGTCTCCTCCCCCCATTCTCCTTGCTCCGTATAAGGCTCTTTGTCTCCTCCCCCCATTCTCCTCGCTCCATATAAGGCTCTTTGTCTCCTCCCCCCATTCTCCTCGCTCCGTATAAGGCTCTTTGTCTCCGCCCCCCCCATTCTCCTCGTTCCATATAAGGCTCTTTGTCTCCAGAACTGTTGTCTTGTAGATCCATTCCACCATGTCCCAACAGATTGTTATTTCATTATGAATATCCATGACGTATTACGTGCAATAGATCTTCGCTTTGTAGTTCATTTTGTACTGCAGGCTACTGGCTCCTTGTCATGAGACCTTAACATGTTAGTAGTGTTGCATTTTACAGTAGCTCAATATTGTACCATTTATCACACAATGCTGAGGTCTGTGGCAGAATCTGACTCAATGGAGAGTTGAAGATGAATAAAACACAATGCCCTTCCTGTGTGTATGTGTTTGTGTGTGTGTGCGTGTGTGTGTGTGTGTGTGTGTGTGTGTGTGTGTGTGTGTGTGTGTGTGTGTGTGTGTGTGTGTGTGTGTGTGTGTGTGTGTGTGTGTGTGTGTGTGTGTGTGTGTGTGTGTGTGAGGAAGGGTTAGGTAGAGAGGAGATAATTACATCTGAAGAGGAAGGGTTAGGTAGAGAGGAGAATTACATCTGAAGAGGAAGGGTTAGGTAGAGAGGAGCATTACATCTGAAGAGGAAGGGTTAGGTAGAGAGGAGAGAATTACATCTGAAGAGGAAGGGTTAGGTAGAGAGGAGAATTACATCTGAAGAGGAAGGGGTAGGTAAGAGTGGAGAATTACATCTGAAGAGGAAAGGTTAGGTAGAGAGGAGAGGAGAATTACATCTGAAGAGGAAGGGGTATAGAGAGGAGAATTACATCTGAAGAGGAAGGGTTAGGTAGAGAGGAGAATTACATCTGAAGAGGAAGGGTTGGGTATAGGAGAGAATTACATCTGAAGAGGAAGGGGTATAGAGAGGAGACTTTTCTCAGGCCTTTTTTCAGCTGGCAACGGTAATTCTTTGTTCCAGTGTGTCACTATTTTTTATTCTGCCCCTCAAAGATCCCTGCCCCTCTTTCTCCTCGCTCCGTATAAGGCTCTTTGTCTCCTCCCCCCATTCTCCTCGCTCCGTATAAGGCTCTTTGTCTCCTCCCCCCATTCTCCTCACTCCGTATAAGGCTCTTTGTCTCCTCCCCCCATTCGCCTCGCTCCGTATATGGCTCTTTGTCTCCTCCCCCCTTTCCCCTCGCTCCGTATAAGGCTCTTTGTCTCCTCCCCCCATTCTCCTCGCTCCGTATAAGGCTCTTTGTCTCCATCCCCCATTCTCCTCGCTTCGTATAAGGCTCTTTGTCTCCTCCCCCCATTCTCCTCGCTCCGTATAAGGCTCTTTGTCTCCTCCCCCATTCTCCTCGCTCCGTATAAGGAACTCTGTCTGTTATGGTTATGGCTGCCATTCTCCAATGTCTGGGAGGAAAGATTCATTCTGCATTGAGCCTATTGGAGAGAAGGTTAGCAGAATAAGAGAGAAGAAAGAATGAGAGAAAGAGAGAAAGAGAGAAAGAGAGAAAGAAAGAAAGAAAGAAAGAAAGAAAGAAAGAAAGAAAGAAAGGAGAGAGAGAGAGAGAGAGAGAGAGAGAGAGAGAGAGAGAAAGAGGAGTAGGGGTGTTTGGAAGTGTGACTGTCTGAACTAAAGGATTGGAACGGCCTAGCGTTTTCACAGACACTCCCTCAACAGAAGGCCTAAAAAACTGAAGCAACTCATCTCCTCTTTCTCTCTTTCTCTCCGTCTGTCTTCTCCTCAGCCCCCTGCTGCCCTGCCAGTGCACCTGGGTCCTTTCTCCCTGGTTCTCTCTACCCATTGAGACCCTTTCTCTCCACTTCACTGGCCCGTTCCAAATGTCTCTGGCTGCGGGAAAAACAGGGTGAAGTGAGTAAGAGCCAATCTGCCCAGCCCCGGAGGCTGTTATACAGTGTCCATATGTTGTCTTGGGTTGTGTTCCAAATGGCACCCTATTCCCTATATAGTGCACTGCTTTTTACCAGGGCCCAGTGGCACCCTATTCCCTATATAGTGCACTTACTTTTGACCAGGGCCCATAGTGCACTAAATGGGGAATAAGGTGCCATGTGGGACACAGTTGAGGAGTCAGTGGCGCTAACTAACAGACAGACAGGGCCAAGAGTGATGGAGCCTCCACGGCCCAGTAGCTATTGGCAATGCCTCCATGCCTGTCCTTCTGACGCTGTTTGGTTTCCCATGGAGATTGGATAATATGAACAGTGTCGTTTCTCTCTCGGGTTCACAGTTCAAACCACAATATAATGGAGAGAAAGATCTCCTCTTGGTGTCAACAGTCAACTCTCCCACTCCTAGCTAGCATTGTTTCTGGTGGTCTATCCCAAATGTGGCACCCTATTCCCTATATAGTGCACTACTTTAGACCAGAGCCCTATTCCCTATATAGTGCACTACTTTAGACCAGAGCCCTATTCCCTATATAGTGCACTACTTTAGACCAGAGCCCTATTCCCTATATAGTGCACTACTTTAGACCAGAGCCCTATTCCCTATATAGTGCACTACTTTAGACTAGAGCCCTATTCCCTATATAGTGCACTACTTTAGACCAGAGCCCTATTCCCTATATAGTGCACTACTTTAGACCAGAGCCCTATTCCCTATATAGTGCACTACTTTAGACCAGAGCCCTATTCCCTATATAGTGCACTACTTTAGACCAGAGCCCTATTCCCTATATAGTGCACTACTTTAGACCAGAGCCCTATTCCCTATATAGTGCACTACTTTAGACCAGAGCCCTATTCCCTATATAGTGCACTACTTTAGACCAGAGCCCTATTCCCTATATAGTGCACTACTATAGACCAGAGCCCTATTCCCTATATAGTGCACTACTATAGACCAGAGCCCTATTCCCTATATAGTGCACTACTTTAGACCAGAGCCCTATTCCCTATATAGTGTACTACTTTTGACCAGAGGCGTATGGGCAAAAGTAGTGCAGTGAATAGGGAATAAGGTGCCATTTGGGATTAGAGAGAGATCTTCCACCTCAGATTAAATTATCCAGATTGGCCACACCCCCATCCCTAGTGCCTGGCCACACCCCCATCCCTAGTGCCTGGCCACACCCCCATCTCTAGTGCTGGCCACACCCCCAACTCTAGTGCCTGGCCACACCCCAATCCCTAGTGCCTTGCCAAACCCCCAACTCTAGTGCCTGGCCACACCCCATCCCTAGTGCCTTGCCAAACACCCATCTCTAGAGCCTGGCCACACCTCCATCTCTAGAGCCTGGCCACACACCCATCTCTGGTACTTGGCCACACCCCCATTTCTAGTGCCTGGCCACACCCCCATCCCTAGTCCCTGGCCACACCCCCATATCTAGAGCCTGGCCACACCCACATCTGTAGCGCCTGGCCACACCCCCATATCTAGTGCCTGGCCACACCCCCATCCCTAGTGCCTGGCCACACCCCCATTTCTAGTGCCTGGCCACACCCCCATCCCAAGTGCCTGGCCACACCCCAATCCCTAATAGCTGGCCACACCGCCATCTCTAGTGCCTGGCCACACCACCATCCCTAGTGCCTGGCCACACAACCATCCCTAGTGCCTGGCCACACCCCCATCGCAAGTGCCTGGCCACACCCCAATCCCTAATAGCTGGCCACACCCCCATCTCTAGTGCCTGACCACATCCCTAGTGCCTTGCCACACAACAATCCCTAGTGGCCTGGCCACACCCAAATCAAATCAAATTGATTTCTATAGCCCTTCGTACATCAGCTGATATCTCAAAGTGCTGTACAGAAACCCAGCCTAAAACCCCAAACAGCAAGCAATGCAGGTGTAGAAGCACGGTGGCTAGGAAAAACTCCCTAGAAAGGACCCCATCCCTAGTGCCTGGCCACACCCCATCCCTAGTGCCTTGCCAAACCCCCATCTCTAGAGCCTGGCCACACCACCATCTCTAGAGCCTGGCCACACCTCCATCTCTAGAGCCTGGCCACACCCCCATCCCTAGTGCCTGGCCACACCCCCATCCCTAGTGCCTAGCCACACCCCCATCTCTAGTTCCTGGCCACACACCCATCCCTGGTGCCTGACCACACCCCCATCCCTAGTGCCCGACCACACCCCTATGCCCAGTGCCTGGCCATGCCCCCATCCCTAGTGCCTGGCCACACCCCCATCCCCCATGCCTGGCCACACCCCCATCCCTAGTTGCCACACCCCCATCCCTAGTGCCTGACCACACCCCCATCTCTATTGTTATAGTGTTCTATATTGTTATAGTGTTCTATATTCTTATAGTGTTCTATATTCTTATAGGGTTCTATATTCTTATAGGGTTCTATATTGTTATAGTGTTCTATATTGTAATAGTGTTCTGTATTGTTATAGTGTTCTGTATTGTTATAGGGTTCTATATTCTAATAGTGTTCTATATTGTTGTAGGGTTCTATACTGTTACAGTGTTCTATATTGTTACAGTGTTCTATATTGTTACAGTGTTCTATATTGTTATAGGGCTCTATATTGTTATAGTGTTCTATATTGTTATAGTGTACTATATTGTTATAGGGTTCTATATTGTTATAGTGTTCTGTATTCTTATAGGGTTCTATATTGTTATAGTGTTCTGTATTGTTATAGTGTTCTGTATTGTTATAGTGTTCTGTATTGTTATAGGGTTCTATATTGTTATAGGGTTCTATATTGTTGTAGGGTTCTATATTGTTATAGGGTTCTATATTGTAATAGTGTTCTATATTCTTATAGGGTTCTATATTCTTATAGGGTTCTATATTCTTATAGGGTTCTATATTCTTATAGGGTTCTATATTGTAATAGTGTTCTATATTCTTATAGGGTTCTATATTCTTATAGGGTTCTTAACTATGAAGTTGTTCATGTTCTCAGCTCCATCCTGTGAAAACCGACACGTTTAAAGATTCTGAGGATGAGCATGTGCATCTTCAAGATGTTCCCAAATCAAATGAAATGTTATTGGGCGCATACACATATTTAGCAGATATTATTGTGGATAGAATATTCAGAATATCTGTAGTATATGTAATCTGGGTAAAGAATAACAACACGCTGATGTTCCTTTAAAAAATCATCTGGGTAAAGAATAACAACAAACAGAATAGAATCCATCCGTCTTATAAAGTTCTGTTCTTGAAC
>NC_143024.1:95629482-95756982 GCF_057628025.1 Oncorhynchus mykiss
ACCAACCAAGGAGGGCCTACAGCAGCACCTAGATCTTCTGAACAGATTCTGACAGATCTGGGCCCTGTCTCCCCATCACCATCCCCCTGAACCAGCCCTGTCTCCCCATCCCCCTGACCCAGTCCTGTCTCCCCATCACCATCCCCCTGAACCAGCCCTGTCTCCCCATCCCCCTGAACCAGCCCTGTCTCCCCATCCCCCTGAACCAGCCCTGTCTCCCCATCCCCGTGAACCAGCCCTGTCTCCCCATCCCCCTGAACCAACCCTGTCTCCCCACCCCCCTGAACCAGCCCTGTCTCCCCATCCCCCTGAACCAGCCCTGTCTCCCCATCCCCCTGAACCAGCCCTGTCTCCCAATCCCCATCCCCCTGAACCAGCCCTGTCTCCCCATCCCCCTGAACCAGCCCTGTCTCCCCATCCCCCTGAACCAGCCCTGTCTCCCCATCCCCATCCCCCTGAACCAGCCCTGTCTCCCCATGCCCCTGAACCAGCCCTGTCTCCCCATCCCCATCCTCCTGAACCAGCCCTGTCTCCCCATCCCCCTGACCCAGCCCTGTCTCCCCACCCCCAAACCCCTGAACCAGCCCTGTCTCCCCATCACCATCCCCCTGAACCAGCCCTGTCTCCCCATCCCCCTGACCCAGTCCTGTCTCCCCATCACCATCCCCCTGAACCAGCCCTGTCTCCCCATCCCCCTGAACCAGCCCTGTCTCCCCATCCCCCTGAACCAGCCCTGTCTCCCCATCCCCGTGAACCAGCCCTGTCTCCCCATCCCCCTGAACCAACCCTGTCTCCCCACCCCCCTGAACCAGCCCTGTCTCCCCATCCCCCTGAACCAGCCCTGTCTCCCCATCCCCCTGAACCAGCCCTGTCTCCCAATCCCCATCCCCCTGAACCAGCCCTGTCTCCCCATCCCCCTGAACCAGCCCTGTCTCCCCATCCCCCTGAACCAGCCCTGTCTCCCCATCCCCATCCCCCTGAACCAGCCCTGTCTCCCCATCCTCCTGAACCAGCCCTGTCTCCCCATCCCCCTGACCCAGCCCTGTCTCCCCACCCCCAAACCCCTGAACCAGCCCTGTCTCCCCATCCCCATCCCCCTGAACCAGCCCTGTCTCCCCATCCCCCTGACCCAGCCCTGTCTCCCCATCCCCCTGACCAAGTCCTGTCTCCCCATCCCCATTCCCCTGAACCAGCCCTGTCTGCCCATCCCCCTGAACCAGCCCTGTCTCCCCATCCCCCTGAACCAGCCCTGTCTCCCCATCCCCCTGACCCAGTCCTGTCTCCCCATCACCATCCCCCTGAACCAGCCCTGTCTCCCCATCCCCCTGAACCAGCCCTGTCTCCCCATCCCCCTGACCCAGTCCTGTCTCCCCATCACCATCCCCCTGAACCAGCCCTGTCTCCCCATCCCCCTGAACCAACCCTGTCTCCCCACCCCCCTGAACCAGCCCTGTCTCCCCATCCCCCTGAACCAGCCCTGTCTCCCCATCCCCCTGAACCAGTCCTGTCTCCCCATCACCATACCCCTGACCCAGTCCTGTCTCCCCATCACCATCCCCCTGAACCAGCCCTGTCTCCCCATACCCCTTAACCAGCCCTACTCCCAACAGAAGGAGGTGAGCAGCATTGTGTTAAATGACATGTCCGTTGTCATAATTGCAGGTACAGCAATGCATTGAGGACAGGAATGTGATTCTCCAGTCAGGAAAAATCTCACTTGACACAGAGGCAGCCAATATCAGAGCCTTAAAGGAAGAGATACCGGCTCTTAGAGATGGATGGGAGTCTCTCCTGTCTGAGGCAACACTGATTGCTACGCAAATGGATGTTGCACCTCAATTTATCAAGGAACACAGTCGCCAGAGGAAAAGGAAGAGATTCCATGATGAGACCTCTCAAGAGGAGACGGCTCAGGACAGTGCAGCAACAATGTTTCAGAACACAGTGTTTTTACTGCTATGGATGACATCATAAGTGACCTGGACACCAGGTTCCAGAACACAGTGTTTTTACTGCTATGGATGACATCATAAGTGACCTGGACACCAGGTTCCAGAACACAGTGTTTTTACTGCTATGGATGACATCATAAGTGACCTGGACACCAGGTTCCAGAACACAGTGTTTTTACTGCTATGGATGACATCATAAGTGACCTGGACACCAGGTTCCAGAACACAGTGTTTTTACTGCTATGGATGACATCATAAGTGACCTGGACACTAGGTTCCAGAACACAGTGTTTTTACTGCTATGGATGACATCATAAGTGACCTGGACACCAGGTTCCAGAACAAAGTGTTTTTACTGCTATGGATGACATCATAAGTGACCTGGACACTAGGTTCCAGAACACAGTGTTTTTACTGCTCTGGATGACATCATAAGTGACCTGGACACTAGGTTCCAGAACACAGTGTTTTTTACTGCTCTGGATGACATCATAAGTGACTTGGACACCAGGTTCCAGAACACAGTGTTTTTACTGCTATGGATGACATCATAAGTGACCTGGACACTAGGTTCCAGAACACAGTGTTTTTACTGTTATGGATGACATCATAAGTGACTTGGACACTAGGTTCCAGAACACAGTGTTTTTACTGCTATGGATGACATCATAAGTGACCTGGACACCAGGTTCCAGAACACAGTGTTTTTACTGCTATGGATGACATCATAAGTGACCTGGACACTAGGTTCCAGAACACAGTGTTTTTACTGCTATGGATGACATCATAAGTGACCTGGACACTAGGTTCCAGAACACAGTGTTTTTACTGCTATGGATGACATCATAAGTGACCTGGACACTAGGTTCCAGAACACAGTGTTTTTACTACTATGGATGACATCATAAGTGACCTGGACACTAGGTTCCAGAACACAGTGTTTTTACTGCTATGGATGACATCATAAGTGACCTGGACACCAGGTTCCAGAACACAGTGTTTTTTACTGCTCTGGTTGACATCATAAGTGACCTGGACACTAGGTTCCAGAACACAGTGTTTTTTACTGCTCTGGATGACATCATAAGTGACCTGGACACCAGGTTCCAGAACACAGTGTTTTTACTGCTATGGATGACATCATAAGTGACCTGGACACTAGGTTCCAGAACACAGTGTTTTTACTGCTATGGATGACATCATAAGTGACCTGGACACTAGGTTCCAGAACACAGTGTTTTTACTGCTATGGATGACATCATAAGTGACCTGGACACCAGGTTCCAGAACACAGTGTTTTTACTGCTATGGATGACATCATAAGTGACCTGGACACTAGGTTCCAGAACACAGTGTTTTTACTGCTATGGATGACATCATAAGTGACCTGGACACTAGGTTCCAGAACACAGTGTTTTTACTGCTATGGATGACATCATAAGTGACCTGGACACCAGGTTCCAGAACACAGTGTTTTTACTGCTATGGATGACATCATAAGTGACCTGGACACTAGGTTCCAGAACACAGTGTTTTTACTGCTATGGATGACATCATAAGTGACCTGGACACCAGGTTCCAGAACACAGTGTTTTTACTGCTATGGATGACATCATAAGTGACCTGGACACCAGGTTCCAGAACACAGTGTTTTTACTGCTATGGATGACATCATAAGTGACCTGGACACTAGGTTCCAGAACACAGTGTTTTTACTGCTATGGATGACATCATAAGTGACCTGGACACTAGGTTCCAGAACACAGTGTTTTTACTGCTATGGATGACATCATAAGTGACCTGGACACTAGGTTCCAGAACACAGTGTTTTTACTGCTATGGATGACATCATAAGTGACCTGGACACTAGGTTCCAGAACACAGTGTTTTTACTGCTATGGATGACATCATAAGTGACTTGGACACTAGGTTCCAGAACACAGTGTTTTTACTGCTATGGATGACATCATAAGTGACCTGGACACTAGGTTCCAGAACACAGTGTTTTTTACTGCTATGGATGACATCATAAGTGACCTGGACACTAGGTTCCAGAACACAGTGTTTTTTACTGCTATGGATGACATCATAAGTGACCTGGACACTAGGTTCCAGAACACAGTGTTTTTACTGCTATGGATGACATCATAAGTGACCTGGACACTAGGTTCCAGAACACAGTGTTTTTACTGCTATGGATGACATCATAAGTGACCTGGACACCAGGTTCCAGAACACAGTGTTTTTACTGCTATGGATGACATCATAAGTGACCTGGACACCAGGTTCCAGAACACAGTGTTTTTACTGCTATGGATGACATCATAAGTGACCTGGACACTAGGTTCCAGAACACAGTGTTTTTACTGCTATGGATGACATCATAAGTGACCTGGACACCAGGTTCCAGAACACAGTGTTTTTACTGCTATGGATGACATCATAAGTGACCTGGACACCAGGTTCCAGAACACAGTGTTTTTACTGTTATGGATGACATCATAAGTGACCTGGACACCAGGTTCCAGAACACAGTGTTTTTACTGTTATGGATGACATCATAAGTGACCTGGACACCAGGTTCCAGAACACAGTGTTTTTTACTGCTATGGATGACATCATAAGTGACCTGGACACCAGGTTCCAGAACACAGTGTTTTTACTGCTATGGATGACATCATAAGTGACCTGGACACCAGGTTCCAGAACACAGTGTTTTTTACTGCTATGGATGACATCATAAGTGACCTGGACACTAGGTTCCAGAACACAGTGTTTTTAATGCTATGGATGACATCATAAGTGACCTGGACACCAGGTTCCAGAACAAAGTGTTTTTACTGCTATGGATGACATCATAAGTGACCTGGACACTAGGTTCCAGAACACAGTGTTTTTACTGCTATGGATGACATCATAAGTGACCTGGACACTAGGTTCCAGAACACAGTGTTTTTACTGCTATGGATGACATCATAAGTGACCTGGACACCAGGTTCCAGAACACAGTGTTTTTACTGCTATGGATGACATCATAAGTGACCTGGACACCAGGTTCCAGAACACAGTGTTTTTACTGCTATGGATGACATCATAAGTGACCTGGACACCAGGTTCCAGAACACAGTGTTTTTACTGCTATGGATGACATCATAAGTGACCTGGACACTAGGTTCCAGAACACAGTGTTTTTACTGCTATGGATGACATCATAAGTGACCTGGACACTAGGTTCCAGAACACAGTGTTTTTACTGCTATGGATGACATCATAAGTGACCTGGACACCAGGTTCCAGAACACAGTGTTTTTACTGCTATGGATGACATCATAAGTGACCTGGACACTAGGTTCCAGAACACAGTGTTTTTACTGCTATGGATGACATCATAAGTGACCTGGACACTAGGTTCCAGAACACAGTGTTTTTACTGCTATGGATGACATCATAAGTGACCTGGACACCAGGTTCCAGAACACAGTGTTTTTACTGCTATGGATGACATCATAAGTGACCTGGACACTAGGTTCCAGAACACAGTGTTTTTACTGCTATGGATGACATCATAAGTGACCTGGACACCAGGTTCCAGAACACAGTGTTTTTACTGCTATGGATGACATCATAAGTGACCTGGACACCAGGTTCCAGAACACAGTGTTTTTACTGCTATGGATGACATCATAAGTGACCTGGACACTAGGTTCCAGAACACAGTGTTTTTACTGCTATGGATGACATCATAAGTGACCTGGACACTAGGTTCCAGAACACAGTGTTTTTACTGCTATGGATGACATCATAAGTGACCTGGACACTAGGTTCCAGAACACAGTGTTTTTACTGCTATGGATGACATCATAAGTGACCTGGACACTAGGTTCCAGAACACAGTGTTTTTACTGCTATGGATGACATCATAAGTGACTTGGACACTAGGTTCCAGAACACAGTGTTTTTACTGCTATGGATGACATCATAAGTGACCTGGACACTAGGTTCCAGAACACAGTGTTTTTTACTGCTATGGATGACATCATAAGTGACCTGGACACTAGGTTCCAGAACACAGTGTTTTTTACTGCTATGGATGACATCATAAGTGACCTGGACACTAGGTTCCAGAACACAGTGTTTTTACTGCTATGGATGACATCATAAGTGACCTGGACACTAGGTTCCAGAACACAGTGTTTTTACTGCTATGGATGACATCATAAGTGACCTGGACACCAGGTTCCAGAACACAGTGTTTTTACTGCTATGGATGACATCATAAGTGACCTGGACACCAGGTTCCAGAACACAGTGTTTTTACTGCTATGGATGACATCATAAGTGACCTGGACACTAGGTTCCAGAACACAGTGTTTTTACTGCTATGGATGACATCATAAGTGACCTGGACACCAGGTTCCAGAACACAGTGTTTTTACTGCTATGGATGACATCATAAGTGACCTGGACACCAGGTTCCAGAACACAGTGTTTTTACTGTTATGGATGACATCATAAGTGACCTGGACACCAGGTTCCAGAACACAGTGTTTTTACTGTTATGGATGACATCATAAGTGACCTGGACACCAGGTTCCAGAACACAGTGTTTTTTACTGCTATGGATGACATCATAAGTGACCTGGACACCAGGTTCCAGAACACAGTGTTTTTACTGCTATGGATGACATCATAAGTGACCTGGACACCAGGTTCCAGAACACAGTGTTTTTTACTGCTATGGATGACATCATAAGTGACCTGGACACTAGGTTCCAGAACACAGTGTTTTTAATGCTATGGATGACATCATAAGTGACCTGGACACCAGGTTCCAGAACAAAGTGTTTTTACTGCTATGGATGACATCATAAGTGACCTGGACACTAGGTTCCAGAACACAGTGTTTTTACTGCTATGGATGACATCATAAGTGACCTGGACACTAGGTTCCAGAACACAGTGTTTTTACTGCTATGGATGACATCATAAGTGACCTGGACACCAGGTTCCAGAACACAGTGTTTTTACTGCTATGGATGACATCATAAGTGACCTGGACACCAGGTTCCAGAACACAGTGTTTTTACTGCTATGGATGACATCATAAGTGACCTGGACACTAGGTTCCAGAACACAGTGTTTTTACTGCTATGGATGACATCATAAGTGACCTGGACACTAGGTTCCAGAACACAGTGTTTTTACTGCTATGGATGACATCATAAGTGACCTGGACACTAGGTTCCAGAACACAGTGTTTTTACTGCTATGGATGACATCATAAGTGACTTGGACACTAGGTTCCAGAACACAGTGTTTTTACTGCTATGGATGACATCATAAGTGACCTGGACACTAGGTTCCAGAACACAGTGTTTTTTACTGCTATGGATGACATCATAAGTGACCTGGACACTAGGTTCCAGAACACAGTGTTTTTACTGCTATGGATGACATCATAAGTGACCTGGACACTAGGTTCCAGAACACAGTGTTTTTACTGCTATGGATGACATCATAAGTGACCTGGACACCAGGTTCCAGAACACAGTGTTTTTACTGCTATGGATGACATCATAAGTGACCTGGACACCAGGTTCCAGAACACAGTGTTTTTACTGCTATGGATGACATCATAAGTGACCTGGACACCTGGTTCCAGAACACAGTGTTTTTTACTGCTATGGATGACATCATAAGTGACCTGGACACTAGGTTCCAGAACACAGTGTTTTTACTGTTATGGATGACATCATAAGTGACCTGGACACCAGGTTCCAGAACACAGTGTTTTTACTGCTATGGATGACATCATAAGTGACCTGGACACTAGGTTCCAGAACACAGTGTTTTTACTGCTATGGATGACATCATAAGTGACCTGGACACCAGGTTCCAGAACACAGTGTTTTTACTGCTATGGATGACATCATAAGTGACCTGGACACCAGGTTCCAGAACACAGTGTTTTTACTGCTATGGATGACATCATAAGTGACCTGGACACTAGGTTCCAGAACACAGTGTTTTTACTGCTATGGATGACATCATAAGTGACCTGGACACTAGGTTCCAGAACACAGTGTTTTTACTGCTATGGATGACATCATAAGTGACCTGGACACCAGGTTCCAGAACACAGTGTTTTTACTGCTATGGATGACATCATAAGTGACCTGGACACCAGGTTCCAGAACACAGTGTTTTTACTGCTATGGATGACATCATAAGTGACCTGGACACTAGGTTCCAGAACACAGTGTTTTTACTGCTATGGATGACATCATAAGTGACCTGAACACTAGGTTCCAGAACACAGTGTTTTTACTGCTATGGATGACATCATAAGTGACCTGGACACTAGGTTCCAGAACACAGTGTTTTTACTGCTATGGATGACATCATAAGTGACTTGGACACTAGGTTCCAGAACACAGTGTTTTTACTGCTATGGATGACATCATAAGTGACCTGGACACTAGGTTCCAGAACACAGTGTTTTTTACTGCTATGGATGACATCATAAGTGACCTGGACACTAGGTTCCAGAACACAGTGTTTTTACTGCTATGGATGACATCATAAGTGACCTGGACACTAGGTTCCAGAACACAGTGTTTTTACTGCTATGGATGACATCATAAGTGACCTGGACACCAGGTTCCAGAACACAGTGTTTTTACTGCTATGGATGACATCATAAGTGACCTGGACACTAGGTTTCAGAACACAGTGTTTTTACTGCTATGGATGACATCATAAGTGACCTGGACACCTGGTTCCTGAACACAGTGTTTTTTACTGCTATGGATGACATCATAAGTGACCTGGACACTAGGTTCCAGAACACAGTGTTTTTACTGTTATGGATGACATCATAAGTGACCTGGACACCAGGTTCCAGAACACAGTGTTTTTACTGCTATGGATGACATCATAAGTGACCTGGACACTAGGTTCCAGAACACAGTGTTTTTAATGCTATGGATGACATCATAAGTGACCTGGACACCAGGTTCCAGAACACTGCCAACAATTTGCAGAACAAATTGTCTGCTGTTTTGAAAGTTGGTCAGATTAGTGAGGATTAAGTCCCTTCTGTGTGCCAACCACTGATCATGAGGTATTCCAGAGATCTGGACCAATCAAACTTATTGATCTGGTGACCTCTTGACCTTCCCTCTAGCGCCACCACCATTCTCATTTCCATTTTGTTTTCCATTTCCACTTTCACAGCTGCTTATTGTCTCGTTGGTATATTTAGTTCAAAGACCTGAGGCTGATTGTATTATTTTTGTTTGTTATATCATTCTATAGATGATTCATGTTCATTTATTTTAATTGAAGAGGTTCATGTATATTTTAAGTTATATTTACTTTTAAGTTATTCATCAATGTTAAGAGAATTTTCCATTCAAGAATTTGACCATTAAAATTACATTTAGACTGTAAGATATGGCCTTAAGCACATTTCTTATAGAAGCATCAAATAGTGAATTCCACTGTATGCAGAAAGATGCATGAATGTCTGCACAGCGTTATATATCCACAGCTCACTGTCAGTAAATATCACACAGTAAATATTGGGACTTCAAGAGAGTTGCAAGCCTGCAAAGGTAGAGTTATTTAAAGCTTTAAATGGGTCGATTGGGTTCTGGGAGGTGTGTGGTTAAAGGTAGAGTTATTTAAAGCTTTGGATGTGTCGATTGGGTTCTGAAGGTGTGTGTTTACAGGTAATTGCGCAGTGTTGGTGTGGCCTGTGGTGGTGGTGGTGGTGGTGGTGGTGGTGGTGGGGGGGCCTGTGGTGGTGGTGGTGGTGGTGGGGCCTGTGGTGGTGGTGGTGGTGGTGGTGGTGGTGGTGGGGGGGCCTGTGGTGGTGGTGGTGGTGGTGGTGGTGGTGGTGGGGCCAAATGTGATGTTTCCTGATCTTATTTCTATCTCTCAGATATAGAAGAGATGTTCCCTGATCTTCTTTCCATCTCTCAGATATAGGAGAGATGTTTCCTGATCATATTTCTATCTCTCAGATATAGGAGAGATGTCCCCTGATCTTATTTCTATCTCTCAGATATAGGAGAGATGTTCCCTGATCTTATTTCTATCTCTCAGATATAGGAGAGACGTGTCCTGATCTTATTTCCATCTCTCAGATATAGGAGAGACGTGTCCGGATCTTATTTCCATCTCTCAGATATAGGAGAGATGTTCCCTGATCTTATTTCCATCTCTCAGATATAGGAGAGATGTTCCCTGATCTTATGTCCATCTCTCAGATATAGGAGAGATGTTCCCTGATCTTATTTCTATCTCTCAGATATAGGAGAGATGTTCCCTGATCCTATTTCTCTCTCTCAGATATAAAAGAGACACTACAGAACAAACTTCCTTTAGATGTGTTTTTGGATAGTCTCTGTTGTTCCATGTAGTGAATCTGTCATTTAACCTGTTTCTATGGGCTAATAGCAGTAAGGCCAAATGACAAATACCCACAACTAGACTACCACAGTTGTGTCAAGTTGGCTGGATGTCCTTTGGGTGGTGGGTAGTTCTTGATACAGGAAACTGTTGAGTGTGAAAAACTGGTACCTACTACCATACCCCGTTCAGAGACATTTTATATTTTGTCTTGCTCATTCATCCTCTGAATGGCACACAAACACAATCCATGTCTCAAGGCTTAAAAATCCTTCTTTAACCCGTCTCCCACCCTACACTATTTAACAAGTGACATCAATAAGGACTCATAGCTTCAGCTGGATTCACCTAGTCAGTCTATGTCAAGGAAACGCAGGTGTTCATGTTTTGTATACTCTGTGTATTTAGTAGTTTTAGCCACACACGCACGCACACACACACACACGCGCACACACAGAGTGAGAGAGAGAAAGAGAGAGCTAGAAAGAGAGAGCTAGAGAGAGAGAGCTAGAGAGAGTGAGAAAGAGAGAGCTAGAGAGAGTCAGAGAGAGTGAGAGAGAAAGTCCCAGCCTGGTATTAGTGTGTTATATTAAAACACTTAATTGATACATTCTCCTATTCAACCAAATGACCCACTCTGCCACAGAGACAGGCCGTGTGTGCGTGCACGAGTGTGCAGTGCATCTTTCTCTCACAGCTAATCGACACACGGCAGATGGGAACTGTCTTGATGATGGTTGTTATGGAAACCCAAACAGGGTGGTTGCCAACACTTCGCCACCACAGATGTGAACAGTAATAAAACTGGGATCAGATTAAAATACAGCAGCACGGAAGGAACAGAAGAACAGGGTTTTATTGAGACAGAACAGAAGGAACAAAAGACCAGGGTTTTATTGAGACAACAGAAGAACAGGGTTTTATTGAGACAGAACAGAAGGAACAGGGTTTTATTGAGACAGAACAGAAGGAACAGAAGAACAGGGTTTTATTGAGACAGAACAGAAGGAACAGAAAAACAGGGTTTTATTGAGACAGAACAGAAGGAACAGAAAAACAGGGTTTTATTGAGACAGAACAGAAGGAACAGAAAAACAGGGTTTTATTGAGACAGAACAGAAGGAACAGAAGAACAGGGTTTTATTGAGACAGAACAGAAGACTAGGGTTTTATTGAGACAGAACAGAAGGAACAGAAAAACAGGGTTTTATTGAGACAGAACAGAAGGAACAGAAAAACAGGGTTTTATTGAGACGAAACGGAAGACCAGGGTTTTATTGAGACAGAACAGAAGGAACAGAAGACCAGGCTTTTATTGAGACAAAACGGAAGACCAGGGTTTTATTGAGACAGAACAGAAGGAACAGAAGACCAGGGTTTTATTGAGACGAAACGGAAGACCAGGGTTTTATTGAGACAGAACAGAAGGAACAGAAAAACAGGGTTTTATTGAGACGAAACGGAAGACCAGGGTTTTATTGAGACAGAACAGAAGGAACAGAAGACCAGGGTTTTATTGAGACAGAGCAGAAGGAACAGAAGACCAGGGTTTTATTGAGACAGAACAGAAGGAACAGAAAAACAGGGTTTTATTGAGACGAAAATGAAGACCAGGGTTTTATTGAGACAGAACAGAAGGAACAGAAGACCAGGGTTTTATTGAGACAGAACAGAAGGAACAGAAAAACAGGGTTTTATTGAGACAGAACAGAAGGAACAGAAGAACAGGGTTTTATTGAGACAGAACAGAAGGAACAGAAGACCAGGGTTTTATTGAGACAGAACAGAAGGAACAGAAGAACAGGGTTTTATTGAGACAGAACAGAAGGAACAGAAAAACAGGGTTTTATTGAGACAGAACAGAAGGAACAGAAGAACAGGGTTTTATTGAGACAGAACAGAAGGAACAGAAAAACAGGGTTTTATTGAGACAGAACAGAAGGAACAGAAGAACAGGGTTTTATTGAGACAGAACAGAAGGAACAGAAGACCAGGGTTTTATTGAGACAGAAAAACAGGGTTTATTGAGACAGAACAGAAGGAACAGAAGAACAGGGTTTTATTGAGACAGAACAGAAGGAACAGAAGACCAGGGTTTTATTGAGACAGAACAGAAGGAACAGAAGAACAGGGTTTTATTGAGACAGAACAGAAGGAACAGAAAAACAGGGTTTTATTGAGACAGAACAGAAGGAACAGAAGACCAGGGTTTTATTGAGACAGAACAGAAGGAACAGAAAAACAGGGTTTTATTGAGACAGAACAGAAGGAACAGAAGACCAGGGTTTTATTGAGACAGAACAGAAGGAACAGAAAAACAGGGTTTTATTGAGACGAAACGGAAGACCAGGGTTTTATTGAGACAGAACAGAAGGAACAGAAGACCAGGCTTTTATTGAGACAAAACGGAAGACCAGGGTTTTATTGAGACAGAACAGAAGGAACAGAAGACCAGGGTTTTATTGAGACGAAACGGAAGACCAGGGTTTTATTGAGACAGAACAGAAGGAACAGAAAAACAGGGTTTTATTGAGACGAAACGGAAGACCAGGGTTTTATTGAGACAGAACAGAAGGAACAGAAGACCAGGGTTTTATTGAGACAGAGCAGAAGGAACAGAAGACCAGGGTTTTATTGAGACAGAACAGAAGGAACAGAAAAACAGGGTTTTATTGAGACGAAAATGAAGACCAGGGTTTTATTGAGACAGAACAGAAGGAACAGAAGACCAGGGTTTTATTGAGACAGAACAGAAGGAACAGAAAAACAGGGTTTTATTGAGACAGAACAGAAGGAACAGAAGAACAGGGTTTTATTGAGACAGAACAGAAGGAACAGAAGACCAGGGTTTTATTGAGACAGAACAGAAGGAACAGAAGAACAGGGTTTTATTGAGACAGAACAGAAGGAACAGAAAAACAGGGTTTTATTGAGACAGAACAGAAGGAACAGAAGAACAGGGTTTTATTGAGACAGAACAGAAGGAACAGAAAAACAGGGTTTTATTGAGACAGAACAGAAGGAACAGAAGAACAGGGTTTTATTGAGACAGAACAGAAGGAACAGAAGACCAGGGTTTTATTGAGACAGAAAAACAGGGTTTATTGAGACAGAACAGAAGGAACAGAAGAACAGGGTTTTATTGAGACAGAACAGAAGGAACAGAAGACCAGGGTTTTATTGAGACAGAACAGAAGGAACAGAAGAACAGGGTTTTATTGAGACAGAACAGAAGGAACAGAAAAACAGGGTTTTATTGAGACAGAACAGAAGGAACAGAAGAACAGGGTTTTATTGAGACAGAACAGAAGGAACAGAAAAACAGGGTTTTATTGAGACAGAACAGAAGGAACAGAAGACCAGGGTTTTATTGAGACAGAACAGAAGGAACAGAAGACCAGGGTTTTATTGAGACAGAACAGAAGGAACAGAAGACCAGGGTTTTATTGAGACAGAACAGAAGGAACAGAAGAACAGGGTTTTATTGAGACAGAGCAGAAGGAACAGAAGACCGGGGTTTTATTGAGGCAGAGATAACAGGTTTTAGCTCAACTTTTGACCAGAGCCCATATGTTTAGTAACAGAGTCACGAGATGACAGAAATCTAGTAAGCCCTAGTATCATCACCCTGTAACATCCTTCTGGCTAACAGCACAATGACAGCTTCTCTCACTCTGACACAGAACCAACAACAACACTTTGTCACCACTTCCTCCCTCCCTCTCCCGCTGTTACTAACCCTACGGCTTTGTGAGCTCAATGATGTAGTCTCAATGAATTCCTGTTTGTCTGTCTGCCTTTTGACTGTTCACACACAGACACACAGTCCAAATGTAGCTTCTTTCATCATACAAACCTGTCATAGAGGGGTGGAGGGATAGACAGGTGGAGGGATGGAGGGATAGAGGGGTAGAGGGGTGGAGGGATAGAGGGGATAGAGGGGTGGAGGGATAGAGGGATGGAGGGATGGAGGGATGGAGGGATGGAGGGATGGAGAGATGGAGAGATGGAGAGATGGAGAGATGGAGGAATGGAGAGATGGAGGGATGGAGGGATGGAGGGATGGAGAAATGGAGGAATGGAGGAATGGAGGGATGGAGGGATGGAGGGATGGAGAGACGGAGGGATGGAGAGATAAAGGGATAGAGGGGTTGGATGGGTGGAGAGATGCAGAGATGGAGGGATGGAGGGATGGAGAGATGGAGGGATGGAGAGATGGAGAGATGGAGGAATGGAGGAATGGAGGAATGGAGAGATGGAGGAATGGAGAAATGGAGGAATGGAGGAATGGAGGGATGGAGGGATGGAGGGATGGAGAGACGGAGGGATGGAGAGATAAAGGGATAGAGGGGTTGGATGGGTGGAGAGATGCAGAGATGGAGGGATGGAGGGATGGAGAGATGGAGAGATGGAGGGAGGGAGGGAGGGAGGGAGGAATGGAGGGAGGGAGGGAGGGAGGAATGGAGGGAGGGAGGGAGGGAGGGAGGGAGGGAGGGAGGGAGGGAGGGAGGGAGGGAGGGAGGAATGGAGAGATGGAGGGATGGAGAGATGGAGGGATGGAGGGATGGAGAGATGGAGGGATGGAGAGATGGAGAGATGGAGGGATGGAGAGATGGAGAGATGGAGGGATGGAGGGATGGAGAGATGGAGGGATGGAGAGATGGAGAGATGGAGGGATGGAGAGATGGAGAGATGGAGGGAGGGAGGGAGGGAGGGAGGGAGGGAGGGAGGGAGGGAGGGAGAGATGGAGAGATGGAGGAATGGAGAGATGGAGGGATGGAGGGATGGAGAGATGGAGGGATGGAGAGATGGAGGAATGGAGGAATGGAGGAATGGAGAGATGGAGGAATGGAGAAATGGAGGAATGGAGGGATGGAGGGATGGAGAGATGGAGGGATGGAGAGATAAAGGGATAGAGGGGTTGGATGGGTGGAGAGATGCAGAGATGGAGGGATGGAGAGAGGGATGGAGGGAGAAAGGTAGGGAGGGAGGGATGTAGGTAGGTAGGTAGGGAGGGAGGGATGTAGGTAGGTAGGGAGGGAGGGAGGGATGGAGAGATGGAGGGATGGAGAGACGGAGGGATGGAGAGATGGAGGGATGGAGGGATGGAGGGATGGAGAGACGGAGGGATGGAGAGGAGGGATGGAGAGATGGAGAGAGGGGGTGGAGGGAAGGAGCAGTGTTGGGGTGGAGGGTTGGAGGGGTGGAGAGATGGAGAGAGGGGGTGGAGGGAAAGAGGGTGGAGAAATGGAGGAGTGTTGGGGTGGAGGAGTGTTGGGGTGGAGAGATGGAGGAGTGTTGGGGTGGAGAGATAGAGGGGTGGAGGAGTGGAGGGGTGGAGAGATGGAGAGAAGGAGGGATGGAGAGATGGAGAGATGGTGAGAAGGAGGGATGGAGGGATGGAGGGATAGAGCGATGGAGAGGGGGTGGAGGGAAAGAGGGGTGGAGAAATGGAGGAGAGTTGGGGTGGAGAGATGGAGGAGTGTTGGGGTGGAGAGATAGAGGGGTGGAGGAGTGTTGGGGTGGAGGAGTGTTGGGGTGGAGAGATAGAGGGGTGGAGGGTTGGAGGAGTGGAGGGTGGAGAGATAGAGGGGTGGAGGAGTGTTGGGGTGGAGAGATAGAGGGGTGGAGGGTTGGAGGAGTGGAGGGATGGAGAGATAGAGGGGTGGAGGAGTGTTGGGGTGGAGAGGTGGAGGGGTGGAGGAGTGTTGGGGTGGAGAGGTGGAGGGGTGGAGGAGTGTTGGGGTGGAGAGATAGAGGGAAGGAGGAGTGTTGGGGTGGAGAGATAGAGGGGTGGAGGGTTGAAGGAGTGGAGGGGTGGAGAGATAGAGGGGTGGAGGGGTAGAGAGAAAGAGGGATGGAGGGGTGGAGAGAAAGAGGGGTGGAGGGATGGAGGAGTGGAGAGATGGAGAGATGGAGGGGTGGAGAGATAGAGGGGTGGAGGGATGGAGAGATGGAAAAATAGAGGGGTGGAGAGAAAGAAGGGTGGAGGAGTGGAGGGGTGGAGAGATGGAGGAGTGTTGGGGTGGAGAGATAGAGGGGTGGAGGGTTGGAGGAGTGGAGGGGTGGAGAGATGGAGGAGTGTTGAGGTGGAGAGATAGAGGGGTGGAGGGTTGGAGGAGTGGAGGGATGGAGAGATAGAGGGGTGGAGGAGTGTTGGGGTGGAGAGGTGGAGGGGTGGAGGAGTGTTGGGGTGGAGAGGTGGAGGGGTGGAGGAGTGTTGGGGTGGAGAGATAGAGGGAAGGAGGAGTGTTGGGGTGGAGAGATAGAGGGGTGGAGGGTTGAAGGAGTGGAGGGGTGGAGAGATAGAGGGGTGGAGGGTTGAAGGAGTGGAGGGGTGGAGAGATAGAGGGGTGGAGGGGTAGAGAGAAAGAGGGATGGAGGGGTGGAGAGAAAGAGGGGTGGAGGGATGGAGGAGTGGAGAGATGGAGAGATGGAGGGGTGGAGAGATGGAGGGATGGAGAGATGGAAAAATAGAGGGGTGGAGAGAAAGAAGGGTGGAGGAGTGGAGGGGTGGAGAGATGGAGGAGTGTTGGGGTGGAAAGATAGAGGGGTGGAGGGTTGGAGGAGTGGAGGGGTGGAGAGATGGAGGAGTGTTGGGGTGGAGAGATAGAGGGGTGGAGGGTTGGAGGAGTGGAGGGTGGAGAGATAGAGGGGTGGAGGAGTGTTGGGGTGGAGAGATAGAGGGGTGGAGGGTTGGAGGAGTTGAGGGGTGGAGAGATAGAGGGGTGGAGGAGTGTTGGGGTGGAGAGATAGAGGGGTGGAGGAGCATCCCTCTGTGATAGCCAGCTAACTAACATCACATCCCTTTGTTATAGCCAGCTAGCTAACATAGCATCCCTCTGTTATAGCCAGCTAGCTAACATAGCATCCCTCTGTTATAGCCAGCTAGCTAACATCACATCCCTTTGTTATAGCCAGCTAGCTAACATAGCATCCCTCTGTTATAGCCAGCTAGCTAACATAGCATCCCTCTGTTATAGCCAGCTAGCTAACATCACATCCCTTTGTTATAGCCAGCTAGCTAACATAGCATCCCTCTGTTATAGCCAGCTAGCTAACATAGCATCCCTCTGTTATAGCCAGCTAGCTAACATAGCATCCCTCTGTTATAGCCAGCTAGCTAACATCACATCCCTTTGTTATAGCCAGCTAGCTAACATAGCATCCCTCTGTTATAGCCAGCTAGCTAACATAGCATCCCTCTGTTATAGCCAGCTAGCTAACATAGCATCCCTCTGTTATAGCCAGCTAGCTAAACTAGCTAGCTGCATTTGCAAGAAATTAATTTGTTCAAAACTGTTCAACTATTGTCTTTCTCTCTCTTTGAGTCAACTACTCAACTACATTGTATGCACTGCAGTGCTAGATGTAGCTTATGCTTCAGTACTAGATTCATTCTCTGATCTTTGATTGGTTGGACAACATGTCAGTTCATGCTGCAAGAGCTCTGATAGGTTGGAGGACATCCTCCGGATGTTGTCATAATTAGTGTGTAAGTCTATGGAAGGGGGTGAGAACCACAAGCCTCCAAAGGTTTTGTATTGAAGTCAATGTACCCAGAGGAGGACAGAAGCTAGCTGTCCTCCGGCTACACCACGGTGCAACCCTACAGAGTGCTAATGAGGCTACTGTAGACCTTCATTGCATAACAGAGTGCTTTAATCACTTATAGTTTTTATAGTTATATCTAAAAATGAAAACTTTTTAAATGCTCCAGTATTAAAAAGGTTATGAAATTCACTGAGGGGGATGGTGCTACCCTTCCTACTGCTGCTACTGCTGTTACTGCTGCTACTGCTGTTACTACTGCTGTTACTACTGTTACTGCTGTTACTGCTGCTACTGCTACTACTGTTACTGCTGCTGCTACTGCTCCTACTACTACTGCTGCTACTGCTACTACTACTGTTACTACAACTACTGCTATTACTACTGCTACTACTACTACTACTACTGCTGTTACTGTTACTACTGCTACTACTACTGCTACTTCTGCTGCTGCTGCTTGTTACGGATACAGGTATCCTGTGTCTGTGTGTATCCTGTGTGTGTTTCTTTTCTCTCTGTCTCCCCTCACAGGTGAACATCATCACTCCCCAATCAGTCAACAATCAACCCATCAATCAGAAGACACACCTCCTCATGTTTCCTACCCTATCACAGGTCCTTCCCCATGGTTTAAAAACCCCATCATTTGTTTGCTCAATAGCTCAATCTTTGTAATGCCATGTTGGTAGATCTCTATTCTTTATAGATTTCAGTAGCTCAATCTCTTTGTTAATGCCATGTGGGTAGATCTCTGTTCTTCATAGATTTCGGTAGCTCAATCTCTTTGTTAATGCCATGTGGGTAGATCTCTGTTCTTCATAGATTTCGGTAGCTCAATCTCTTTGTTAATGCCATGTGGGTAGATCTCTGTTCTTCATAGACTTCGGTAGCTCAATACCTTTGTTAATGCCATGTTGGTAGAGATCTGTGTTTGACTCGCTCTCTGTGTAATAACCTCTCCTTTTGTTGGAGCACCTCCAAAGCACTTTGTCATCTCCTGTGAGTATTGTTTTGGTTATGGTGTTTGTTGCTGGTGGGAAAAGGGGGAAACCAAGACAAGTCGCCCATGGGCATACACTACCCGTAGGTGAACTTTGTTAAACACACTAGTTAGAACTGGGCGGACCACCCACTGTATTTTTGGTTAGTTAGTTAGCTGTTGTTAAAGTAGGCTAGTCTAGCTTAGGGGTGTTTTGCATATTTATTGTTTCTTTCCTTGGGTCCAGCTCAGCCCCTTTTCCTGCTCCCCCCATTACCGTGTGTTTATAAATAAACCCTGAGTTTGACGGTATTATTTCGGTTGTCGTGGTTATTTCGTTCACACTCACTTTGTCACGATTATAATTTACATGAGTTATGCTACGGGTCTCAATACCATCCCCCCTAGACTGTCGGGCCAAAAGGGATTCGTACTACTACTAACACTACTGCTACTACTGCTAGAGTAGTGATGTTGAGGATGTCAGTGAATGTGTGAGTGACTGGGTCGAGTCCAGTGTTTGTGCATAGAGTCAGTGAAGTAGTAGTAGTAGTAGCAGTAGTAGTAGTAGTAGTAGCAGTAGCTGTGTTATTTTCTACTTCCTGTTTATAGCCATGTTATTTTCTACTTCCTGTATATAGCCATGTTATTTTCTACTTCCTGTGTATAGCCATGTTATTTTCTACTTCCTGTATATATCCAAGTTATTGTCTACTTCCTGTATATAGCCATGTTATTTTCTACTTCCTGTATATATCCAAGTTATTTTCTACTTCCTGTTCATAGCCATATTATTGTCTACTTCCTGTATATAGCCATGTTATTTTCTACTTCCTGTATATATCCAAGTTATTTTCTACTTCCTGTTCATAGCCATATTATTGTCTACTTCCTGTATATAGCAATTTGTTGGTTTTCCTCGTTATAGTTATTCCTCGTGTCACTATTTCCATTTAGTCTTTACCTCGGCATTCTTGCAGCAGGCCCGGTTAGTAAGCCTCGTGTCACTATTTCCATTACCTCGGCATTCTTGCAGCAGGCCCGGTTAGTAAGCCTCGTGTCACTATTTTCATTTAGTCTTTACCTCGGCATTCTTGCAGCAGGCCCGGTTAGTAAGCCTCGTGTCACTATTTCCATTTAGTCTTTACCTCGGCATTCTTGCAGCAGGCCCGGTTAGTAAGCATGTCACTGTTAGTCTACACCAGCGTTTTACCTCGCATATATAATAACATTTGATTTATTTGATTTGACACACATGCACGCACACACACATATATACACACACACCTGACACAAAGCCTCACAATAACAGCTCCCTATCAGCACGAAGCAAGACTGGAGGGATCGTCCTCAGGGAGACATGTTGTCTGTGTCTGAAATGGTTCCCTATTCCGTATTTAGTGCACTACATAGGGAATAGTGTTCAATTTAGGACTCACACATTGACTGACAGTGAATTCTACCCTGAGAAAAAGAGGATAATGATGGTACAACGTCCGACAGATTGACCCGATCTCTCAACCTAAACCAACCGACTGTCAAATATCAGATTACAAGCTCCCATATCTGGCTAATTCAAAACATCCTCTATAATGTTATCTCCAGCTACAACTATTTGGTAGAATACAAAAGCTGTAATGTGATTGACAGAGTAAATCACGTTCTATTCAGACTGTTTACCTGGTAAATCTTATTAGCCTATCCAAGGCACAAATTGTGATTTTAATACCACCTAGGAGATAGAGAAAATGTGTGTCTGAGAGAGAGGGTTGAGGTTGTGTTTTTGATAGAGTAGAAACCGTGGTCCATCACTTCATCTAAACACACACACCAAGAGAGATAAACACTGTCTCTGTCCCCTCCAGTTGCTCTGTCAGTTGTTTAGTTTAACAACTCATGTCGCAAAAAACACCCTACATAGTGAATCACTTTAGACCCCACAGGGCTTCTAATATGTCATGTCTTACAGACAATTTATGAGCAGCTCAAAGGGGAGTTGGGCTGAAAACAGACAGCAACAACAGGACGAGACTGTATTAGTAGACATCAACAACAGGAAGAAACTGTAGCAGCAGACAACAACAACAACAGGAAGAGACTGTAGCAGCAGACATCAACAACAGGAAGAGACTGTAGCAGTAGACATCAATAACAGGAAGAGACTGTAGCAGCAGACATCAACAACAGGAAGAGACTGTAGCAGCAGACATCAACAACAGGAAGAGACTGTAGCAGTAGACAACAACTACAGGAAGAGACTGTAGCAGCAGACATCAACAACAGGAAGAGACTGTGTAGCAGACATTAACAACAGGAAGAGACTGTAGCAGCAGACAACAACAGGAAGATAATGTAGCAGTAGACATTAACAACAGGAAGAGACTGTAGCAGCAGACATCAACAACAGGAAGAGACTGTAGCAGCAGACATCAACAACAGGAAGAAACTGTAGCAGCAGACATTAACAGGAAGAGACTGTAGCAGTAGACAACAACTACAGGAAGAGACTGTAGCAGTAGACATTAACTACAGGAAGAGACTGTAGCAGACATTAACAACAGGAAGAGACTGTAGCAGTAGACAACAACTACAGGAAGAGACTGTAGCAGCAGACATTAACTACAGGAAGAGACTGTAGCAGTAGACAACAACTACAGGAAGAGACTGTGTAGCAGCAGACATCAACAACAGGAAGAGACTGTAGCAGCAGACAACAACTACAGGAAGAGACTGTAGCAGCAGACATTAACAGCAGGAAGAGACTGTAGCAGTAGACAACAACTACAGGAAGAGACTGTAGCAGTAGAGAACAACTACAGGAAGAGACTGTAGCAGTAGACAACAACTACAGGAAGAGACTGTAGCAGTAGACAACAACTACAGGAAGAGACTGTAGCAGTAGACAACAACTACAGGAAGAGACTGTAGCAGCAGACATCAACAACAGGAAGAGACTGTGTAGCAGACATCAACAACAGGAAGAGACTGTGTAGCAGACATCAACAACAGGAAGAGACTGTGTAGCAGACAACAACAACAGGAAGAGACTGTGTAGCAGACATTAACAACAGGAAGAGACTGTAGCAAAAGACATCAACAACAGGAAGATAATGTAGCAGTAGACATTAACAACAGGAAGAGACTGTGTAGCAGCAGACATTAACAACATGAAGAGACTGTAGCAGCAGACATCAACAACAGGAAGAAACTGTAGCAGTAGACAACAACTACAGGAAGAGACTGTAGCAGTAGACATCAACAACAGGAAGAGACTGTAGCAGCAGACATCAACAACAGGAAGAGACTGTAGCAGTAGACAACAACTGCAGGAAGAGACTGTAGCAGCAGACATCAACAACAGGAAGAGACTGTGTAGCAGACAACAACAGGAAGAGACTGTGTAGCAGACAACAACAACAGGAAGATACTGTGTAGCAGACAACAACAGGAAGAGACTGTAGCAGACATTAACAACAGGAAGAGACTGTAGCAAAAGACATCAACAACAGGAAGATAATGTAGCAGTAGACATTAACAACAGGAAGAGACTGTGTAGCAGCAGACATTAACAAAAGGAAGAGACTGTAGCAGTAGACAACAACTACAGGAAGAGACTGTAGCAGCAGACATCAACAACAGGAAGAGACTGTTGCAGCAGACATCAACAACAGGAAGAAACTGTAGCAGCAGACATTAACAGGAAGAGACTGTAGCAGCAGACATCAACAACAGGAAGAGACTGTAGCAGCAGACATTAACAACAGGAAGAGACTGTAGCAGCAGACATCAACAACAGGAAGAGACTGTAGCAGACATTAACAACAGGAAGAGACTGTAGCAGTAGACAACAACTACAGGAAGAGACTGTAGCAGTAGACATCGACAACAGGAAGAGACTGTAGCAGCAGACATTAACTACAGGAAGAGACTGTAGCAGTAGACAACAACTACAGGAAGATACTGTAGCAGCAGACATTAACAACAGGAAGAGACTGTAGCAGTAGACAACAACTACAGGAAGAGACTGTATTAGTAGACATCAACAACAGGAAGAGACTGTAGCAGCAGACATTAACAACAGGAAGAGACTTTAGCAGTAGACAACAACTACAGGAAGAGACTATCAGTAGACAACAACTACAGGAAGAGACTGTAGCAGTAGACAACAACTACAGGAAGAGACTGTAGCAGTAGACAACAACTACAGGAAGAGACTGTAGCAGCAGACATCAACAACAGGAAGAGACTGTAGCAGTAGACAACAACTACAGGAAGAGACTGTAGCAGTAGACAACAACTACAGGACGAGACTGTATTAGTAGACATCAACAACAGGAAGAGACTGTAGCAGCAGACATTAACAACAGGAAGAGACTGTGTAGCAGACATTAACAACAGGAAGAGACTGTAGCAGACATCAACAACAGGAAGAGACTGTAGCAGCAGACATCAACAACAGGAAGAAACTGTAGCAGCAGACATCAACAACAGGAAGAGACTGTAGCAGCAGATATCAACAACAGGAAGAAACTGTAGCAGCAGACATCAACAACAGGAAGAGACTGTAGCAGCAGACATTAACAGGAAGAGACTGTAGCAGCAGACAACAACAACAGGAAGAGACTGTAGCAGCAGACAACAACAACAGGAAGAGACTGTAGCAGCAGACAACAACAACAGGAAGAGACTGTAGCAGCAGACATCAACAACAGGAAGAGACTGTAGCAGTAGACAACAACTACAGGAAGAGACTGTAGCAGCAGACATCAACAACAGGAAGAGACTGTGTAGCAGACAACAACAGGAAGAGACTGTAGCAGACATTAACAACAGGAAGAGACTGTAGCAAAAGACATCAACAACAGGAAGAGACTGTAGCAGTAGACATCAACAACAGGAAGAGACTGTAGCAGCAGACATCAACAACAGGAAGAGACTGTGTAGCAGACAACAACAGGAAGAGACTGTAACAGACATTAACAACAGGAAGATAATGTAGCAGTAGACATTAACAACAGGAAGAGACTGTGTAGCAGCTGACATTAACAACAGGAAGAGACTGTAGCAGCAGACATCAACAACAGGAAGAAACTGTAGCAGCAGACATTAACAGGAAGAGACTGTAGCAGTAGACAACAACTACAGGAAGAGACTTTAGCAGTAGACATCGACAACAGGAAGAGACTGTAGCAGCAGACGTTAACTACAGGAAGAGACTGTAGCAGCAGACATTAACAGCAGGAAGAGACTGTAGCAGTAGACAACAACTACAGGAAGAGACTATCAGTAGACAACAACTACAGGAAGAGACTGTAGCAGTAGAGAACAACTACAGGAAGAGACTGTAGCAGTAGACAACAACTACAGGAAGAGACTGTAGCAGTAGACAACAACTACAGGAAGAGACTGTAGCAGTAGACAACAACTACAGGAAGAGACTGTAGCAGCAGAACACAACTACAGGGAGAGACTGTAGCATCAGACAACTACCGGAAGAGACTGTAGCAGTAGACAACAACTACAGGAAGAGACTGTAGCAGTAGACAACAACAGGAGGAGACTGTAGCATCAGACATTAACAACAGGAAGAAACTGTAGCAGTAGACAACAACTACAGGAAGAGACTGTAGCAGGAGACAACAACTACAGGAAGAGACTGTAGCAGGAGACGACTACAGGAAGAGACTGTGTAGCAGCAGACATTAACAACAGGAAGAGACTGTAGCAGTAGACAACAACAGGAAGAGACTGTAGCATCAGACATTAACAACAGGAAGAAACTGTAGCAGTAGACAACAACTACAGGAAGAGACTGTAGCAGGAGACAACAACTACAGGAAGAGACTGTAGCAGGAGACGACTACAGGAAGAGACTGTGTAGCAGCAGACATTAACAACAGGAAGAGACTGTGTAGCAGCAGACATTAACAACAGGAAGAGACTGTGTAGCAGCAGACATCAACTACAGGAAGAGACTGTAGCAGTAGACAACAACTACAGGAAGAGACTGGAGCAGTAGACAACAACAGGAAGAGACTGTAGCAGACATTAACAACAGGAAGAGACTGTAGCAGTAGACATCAACAACAGGAAGAGACTGTAGCAGCAGACATCAAAAACAGGAAGAGACTGTAGCAGCAGACATTAACAACAGGAAGAGACTGTAGCAGCAGACATCAACAACAGGAAGAGACTGCTGCAGTAGACATCGACAACAGGAAGAGACTGTAGCAGCAGACATTAACTGCAGGAAGAGAATGTAGCAGTAGAAAACAACAACTACAGGAAGAGACTGTAGCAGCAGACATCAACAACAGGAAGAGACTGTGTAGCAGCAGACATTAACAACAGGAAGAGACTGTGTAGCAGCAGACATCAACTACAGGAAGAGACTGTAGCAGTAGACAACAACTACAGGAAGAGACTGTAGCAGTAGACAACAGGAAGAGACTGTAGCAGTAGACAACAACAGGAAGAGACTGTAGCAGTAGACAACAACAACAGGAAGAGACTGTAGAAGTAGACAACAACAACAGGAAGAGACTGTAGCATACATTAACAACAGGAAGAGACTGTAGCAGTAGACATCAACAACAGGAAGAGACTGTAGCAGCAGACATCAACAACAGGAAGAGACTGTAGCAGCAGACATTAACAACAGGAAGATACTGTAGCAGCAGACATCAACAACAGGAAGAGACTGTTGCAGACATTAACAACAGGAAGAGACTGTAGCAGTAGACAACAACTACAGGAAGAGACTGTAGCAGTAGACAACAACTACAGGAAGAGACTGTAGCAGTAGACAACAACAGGAGGAGACTGTAGCAGTAGATAACAACAACAGGAAGAGACTGTAGCAGTAGACAACAACTACAGGAAGAGACTGTAGCAGTAGACAACAACTACAGGAAGAGACTGTAGCAGTAGACAACAACTACAGGAAGAGGCTTTGTAGCAGTAGACAACAACTACAGGAAGAGACTGTAGCAGTAGACAACAACAGGAAGAGACTGTAGCAGTAGACAACAACAGGAAGAGACTGTAGCAGACATTAACAACAGGAAGAGACTGTAGCAGTAGACATCAACAACGGGAAGAGACTGTAGCAGCAGACATTAACAACTGGAAGAGACTGTAGCAGTAGACAACAACAACAGGAAGAGACTGTAGCAGACATTAACAACAGGAAGAGACTGTAGCAGTAGACATCAACAACAGGAAGAGACTGTAGCAGCAGACATTAACAACAGGAATAGACTGTAGCAGGAGACAACAACTACAGGAAGAGACTGTAGCATCAGACATCAACAACAGGAATAGACTGTAGCAGGAGACAACAACTACAGGAAGAGACTGCAGCATCAGACATTAACAACAGGAAGAGACTGTAGCAGTAGACAACAACTACAGGAAGAGACTGTAGCAGTAGACAACAACTACAGGAAGAGACTTTGTATTACTGACAGGCAACAGTAGACAACAACACAGCAATGAGCAAACTGGAGCAATGCAGCCATGACCTGGCACTCTGTCTGTGTGCATGTTCTACATTATTCATACCGCACATTAAAACTAAAGAACAGAATAACATTTCATCTGTGGAGGATGTGTTATTTCCTGAGCTGTGAGAGTAGTCCCTGTAGTAGGACACCAGTCAGCTATAGCTACTCGTCTATATCTCTACTTTACACACTGTGACACACAGTTCAGTCTTTGGTCTGTCTCTGTGCATGGAGCAGGACTGCCCCCTATAGGGCATAATTAGTATGATATCTCACTTTTCTTTATTCTCTCAACATATCTGTCCCTTTCCATTGCTCTCTCTCTTCCCTCCCTCCCTCCCTCCTTCTCGCCCCTCTCCTTCCTCCCTCTCCCCCTCTTCTCTCTCCCCCTCTTCTCTCTCTCCTGCTTTTCCTCCTCTCTCTGTCTCTCTCCTCCCTCCCTCTCTCCCCTCTCCTCCCTCCCTCTCTCCATATTCCCACTGCTCTTTCTCTATCTACTTCTGTGTGTGTGTTAATAAAGCTGGTTTGTAGAGATGGTATCAGGCTGGCTCAATAGGAGTGTGTAGTGGCTGTGGCATTGGGGACAGGTCATCAGGTCCAGAGGATGGAACAGGGCTAGCAGACTGCCAGAGATCTAATCCTCTTGTCCTGAAACACACTATGTTTATCTCCATTGGTGTGTGGGGACTATGGGACTCTATGGGGGGACGCTATGGGAGACTACGGAGGACGATATGGGGGACAATGTGGGACTCTATGGGGGACTATGGGAGTCTATGGGGGACTATGGGACTCTATGGGACTCTATGGGACTCTATGGGGGACACTATGGGGGACTATGGGACTCTATGGGGGACTATGGGACTCTATGGGGGACTACGGGACTCTATGTGGGACTACGGGACTCTATGTGGGACTCTATGGAGGACGCCATGGTGGACACTATGGGGGACAATATGAGGGACTATGGGACTCTATGGGGGACTATGGGGATTATGGGGATTATGGGACTCTATGGGGGACAATGCTCACTCTATGGGACTCTATGGGGGACTATGGGACTCTATGGGGGACTATGGGGGACTATGGGACTCTATGGGGACTATGGGGATTATGAGGATTATGGGACTCTATGGGGGACTATGGGACTCTATATGGGACTTGATGGGGGACTATGGGACTTGATGGGGGACTATGGAACTCTATGGGGGACTACGGGGCTCCATGGGGGACTATGGGACTCTATGTGGGACTATGGGACTCTATGTGGGACTATGGGACTCTATGGGGGACGCTATGGGAGACTACGGAGGACGATATGGGGGACAATGTGGGACTCTATGGGGGACTATGGGAGTCTATGGGGGACTATGGGGCTCTATGGGGGACTATGGGACTCTATGGGACTCTATTGGACTCTATGGGGGACACTATGGGGGACTATGGGACTCTATGGGGGACTACAGGACTCTATGTGGGACTACGTGACTCTATGGGGGACTATGGGACTCTATGGGGGACTACAGGACTCTATTCGGGACTATGGGACTCTATGGGGGACTATGGGACTCTATGGGGGACTACGGGACTCTATGTGGGACTACGGGACTCTATGTGGGACTCTATGGAGGACGCCATGGTGGACACTATGGGGGACAATATGAGGGACTATGGGACTCTATGGGGGACTATGGGGATTATGGGGATTATGGGACTCTATGGGGGACAATGCTCACTCTATGGGACTCTATGGGGGACTATGGGACTCTATGGGGGACTATGGGGATTATGAGGATTATGGGACTCTATGGGGGACTATGCTCACTCAATGGGACTCTATGGGGGACTATGGGACTCTATATGGGACTTGATGGGGGACTATGGGACTTGATGGGGGACTATGGAACTCTATGGGGGACTACGGGGCTCCATGGGGGACTATGGGACTCTATGTGGGACTATGGGACTCTATGTGGGACTATGGGACTCTATGTGGGACTATGGGACTCTATGTGGGACTATGGGACTCTATGGGGGACTATGGGACTCTCTGGGGGACTATGGGACTCTATGAAAGGCTATGGAACTCCATGGGGGACTATGGGACTCGATGGGGGACTATGGGACTCTATGGGGGACTATGGGACTTGATGGGGGACTATGGGACTTGATGGGGGACTATGGGACTCTATGGGGGACTATGGGACTCTATGAAAGACTATGGGACTCTATGGGGGACTATGGGACTCTATGGGAGACTATGGGACTCGATGGGGGACTATGGGACTCTATGGGGGACAATGGGACTCTATGGGGGACTATGGGACTCTATGGGGGACTATGGGGGACTATGGGACTCTATGAAAGACTATGGGACTCTTTGTGGGACTATGGGACTCTATGGGAGACTATGGGACTCGATGGGGGACTATGGGACTCGATGGGGGACTATAGGACTCAATGGGGGACTATGGGACTCAATGGGGGACTATGGGACCCTATGGGGGACTATGGGACTCGATTGGTGACTATGGGACTCTATAGGGGACTATGGGGGACTATGGGGGACTATGGGGATTATGGGGATTATGGGACTCTATGGGGGACTATGGGACTCTATGAAAGACTATGGGCCTCTTTGTGGGACTATGGGACTCTATGGGAGACTATGGGACTCTTTGTGGGACTATGGGACTCTATGGGAGACTATGGGACTCGATGGGGGACTATGGGACTCGATGGGGGACTATGGGACTCGATGGGGGACTATGGGACTCGATGGGGGACTATGGGACTCGATGGGGGACTATGGGACTCGATGGGGGACTATGGGACTCGATGGGGGACTATGGGACTCGATGGGGGACTATGGGACTCGATGGGAGACTATGGGACTCGATGAGGGAATTTGGGACTCGATGGGGGACTATGGGACTCGATGGGGGACTATGGGACTCTTTGTGGGACTATGGAACTCTATGGGAGACTATGGGAATCGATGGGGGACTATAGGACTCGATGGGGGACTAAGGGACTCGATGGGGGACTATGGGACTCGATGGGGGACTATGGGACTCGATGGGGGACTATGGGACTCGATGGGGGACTATGGGACTCGATGGGGGACTATGGGACTCGATGGGGGACTATGGGACTCGATGGGGGACTATGGGACTCGATGGGGGACTATGTGACTCGATGGGGGACTATGGGACTCAATGGGGGACTATGGGACTCTATGGGGGACTATGGGACTCTAAGGGACTTTATGGGTGACTATGGGACCCTATGGGGGACTATGGGACTCGATTGGTGACTATGGGACTCTATATGGGACTTGATGGGGGACTATGGGACTTGATGGGGGACTATGGAACTCTATGGGGGACTACGGGGCTCCATGGGGGACTATGGGACTCTATGTGGGACTATGGGACTCTATGTGGGACTATGGGACTCTATGTGGGACTATGGGACTCTATGTGGGACTATGGGACTCTATGGGGGACTATGGGACTCTATGGGGGACTATGGGACTATGGGGGACTATGGGACTCTCTGGGGGACTATGGGACACTATGAAAGACTATGGAACTCCATGGGGGACTATGGGACTCGATGGGGGACTATGGGACTCTATGGGGGACTATGGGACTCTATGGGGGACTATGGGACTTGATGGGGGCCTATGGGACTCTATGGGGGACTATGGGACTCTATGGGGGACTATGGGACTCTACGGGAGACTATGGGACTCTATGGGGGACTATGGGACTCGATGGGGGACTATGGGACTCTATGGGGGACAATGGGACTCTATGGGGGACTATGGGACTCTATGGGGGACTATGGGGGACTATGGGACTCTATGAAAGACTATGGGACTCTTTGTGGGACTATGGGACTCTATGGGAAACTATGGGACTCTATGGGGGACTATGGGACTCGATGGGGGACTATGGGACTCGATGGGGGACTATGGGACTCGATGGGGGACTATGGGACTCGATGGGGGACTATGGGACTCGATGGGGGACTATGGGACTCGATGGGGGACTATGGGACTCGATGGGGGACTATGGGACTCGATGGAGGACTATGGGACTCGATGGGGGACTATGGGACTCGATGGGGGACTATGGGGGACTATGGGACTCGATGGGGGACTATGGGACTCGATGGGGGACTATGGGACTCGATGGGGGACTATGGGACTCTATGGGGGACTATGGGACTCTATGGGGGACTATGGGACTCTATGGGGGACTATGGGACTCTATGGGGGACTATGGGACTCTATGGGGGACTATGGGACTCTATGGGGGACTATGGGACTCAATGGGGGACTATGGGACTCGATTGGTGACTATGGGACTCTATGGGGGACTATGGGGGACTATGGGACTCTATGGGGGACTATGGGGATTATGGGGATTATGGGACTCAATGGGGGACTATGGGACTCTATGGGGGACTATGGGACTCTATGGGACTTTATGGGTGACTATGGGACCCTATGGGGGACTATGGGACTTGATTGGTGACTATGGGACTCTATGGGGGACTATGGGGGACTATGGGACTCTATGGGGGACTATGGGGATTATGGGACTCTATGGGGGACTATGGGGGACTATGGGACTCTATGAAAGACTATGGGACTCTTTGTGGGACTATGGGACTCTATGGGAGACTATGGGACTCTATGGGGGACTATGGGACTCGATGGGGGACTATGGGACTCGATGGGGGACTATGGGACTCGATGGGGGACTATGGGACTCGATGGGGGACTATGGGACTCGATGGGGGACTATGGGACTCAATGGGGGACTATGGGACTCTATGGGGGACTATGGGACTCTATGGGGGACTATGGGACTCTATGGGGGACTACGGGACTATGTTGGACTACGGGACTCTATGTGGGACTACGGGACTCTATGTGGGACTCTATGGAGGACGCCATGGTGGACACTATGGGGGAAAATATGAGGGACTATGGGGGACTCTATGGTGGACTATGGGACTCAATGGGTGACTATGGGATTCGATGGGGGACTAGGGGACTCTATGGGGGACTCTATGGAGGACTTCATGGTGGACACTATGGGGGACAATATGAGGGACTCTATGGTGGACTATGGGACTCGATGGGTGACTATGGGACTCTATGGGGGACTATGGGACTCGATGGGGGACTATGGGACTCTATGGGGGACTATGGGACTCTATGAAAGACTATGGGACTCTATGGGGGACTATGGGACTCAATGGGGGACTATGGGACTCAATGGGGGACTATGGGACTCTATGGGGGACTATGGGACTCTATGGGACTTTATGGGTGACTATGGGACTCTATGGGGGACTATGGGACTCTATGGGGAACTATGGGACTCTTTGGGGCACTATTGGACTCTATAGGGGACTATGGGACTCTTTGTGGGACTATGGGACTCTATGGGGGACTATGGGGGACTATGGGACTCTATGAAAGACTATGGGACTCTTTGTGGGACTATGGGACTCTATGGGAGACTATGGGACTCTATGAGAGACTATGGGACTCGATGGGGGACTATGGGACTCGATGGGGGACTATGGGACTCGATGGGGGACTATGGGACTCGATGGGGGACTATGGGACTCGATGGGGGACTATGGGACTCGATGGGGGACTATGGGACTCGATGGGGGACTATGGGACTCGATGGGGGACTATGGGACTCGATGGGGGACTATGGGACTCGATGGGGGACTATGGGACTCAATGGGGGACTATGGGACTCTATGGGGGACTATGGGTGACTATGGGACTCTTTGTGGGGCTATGGGACTCTATGGGGGACTATGGGACTCTATGGGAGACTATGGGACTCTATGGGAGACTATGGGACTCTATGGGGGACTATGGGACTCTATGGGGGACTATGGGACTCTATGGGGGACTATGGGACTCTATGGGGGACTATGGGACTCTATGGGGGACTATGGGACTCTATGGGGGACTATGGGACTCGATGGGGGACTATGGGACTCGATGGGGGACTATGGGACTCGATGGGGGACTATGGGACTCGATGGGGGACTATGGGACTCGATGGGGGACTATGGGACTCGATGGGGGACTATGGGACTCGATGGGGGACTATGGGACTCGATGGGGGACTATGGGACTCGATGGGGGACTATGGGACTCGATGGGGGACTATGGGACTCGATGGGGGACTATGGGACTCGATGGGGGACTATGGGACTCGATGGGGGACTATGGGACTCGATGGGGGACTATGGGACTCAACGGGGGACTATGGGACTCTATGGGGGACTATGGGTGACTATGGGACTCTATGGGGGACTATGGGACTCTATGGGGGACTATGGGACTCTATGGGGGACTACGGGGCTCTATGGGGACTACGGGGCTCTTTGGGGGACTATTGGACTCTATAGGGGACTATGGGACTCTTTGTGGGACTATGGGACTCTATGGGGGACTATGGGGGACTATGGGACTCTATGGAAGACTATGGGACTCTTTGTGGGACTATGGGACTCTATGGGAGACTATGGGACTCGATGGGGGACTATGGGACTTGATGGGGGACTATGGGACTCGATGGGGGACTATGGGACTCGATGGGGGACTATGGGACTCGATGGTGGACTATGGGACTCGATGGTGGACTATGGGACTCGATGGTGGACTATGGGACTCAATGGGGGACTATGGGACTCTATGGGGGACTATGGGACTCTATGGGACTTTATGGGTGACTATGGGACCCTATGGGGGACTATGGGACTCGATGGGGGACTATGGGACTCTATGGGGGACTATGGGGATTATGGGGATTATGGGACTCTATGGGGGACTATGCTCACTCTTTGGGACTCTTTGGGGGACTATGGGACTCTATATGGGACTTGATGGGGGATTATGGGACTTGATGGGGGACTATGGAACTCTATGGGGGACTATGGGACTCTATGGGGGACTACAGGACTCTATGTGGGACTACGTGACTCTATGTGGGACTACGTGACTCTATGGGGGACTATGGGACTCTATGGGGGACTATGGGACTCTATGGGGGACTACGGGACTCTATGGGGGACTACGGGACTCTATGGGAGACTATGGGACTCTATGGGGGACTACGGGACTCTATGTTGGACTACGGGACTCTATGTGGGACTACGGGACTCTATGTGGGACTCTATGGCGGACGCCATGGGGGACTCTATGGTGGACTATGGGACTCAATGGGTGACTATGGGATTCGATGGGGGACTAGGGGACTCTATGGGGGACTCTATGGAGGACGCCATGGTGGACACTATGGGGGACAATATGAGGGACTATGGGGGACTCTATGGTGGACTATGGGACTCGATGGGTGACTATGGGATTCGATGGGGGACTATGGGACTCGATGGGGGACTATGGGACTCTTTGTGGGACTATGGGACTCTATGGGGGACTATGGGACTCGATGGGGGACTATGGGACTCTTTGTGGGACTATGGGACTCTATGGGGGACTATGGGGGACTATGGGACTCTTTGTGGGACTATGGGACTCTTTGGGAGACTATGGGACTCTATGGGTGACTATGGGACTCGATGGGGGACTATGGGACTCGATGGGGGACTATGGGACTCGATGGGGGACTATGGGACTCTTTGTGGGACTATGGGACTCTATGGGGGACTATGGGACTCGATGGGGGACTATGGGACTCTTTGTGGGACTATGGGACTCTATGGGGGACTATGGGGGACTATGGGACTCTTTGTGGGACTATGGGACTCTTTGGGAGACTATGGGACTCTATGGGTGACTATGGGACTCGATGGGGGACTATGGGACTCGATGGGGGACTATGGGACTCGATGGGGGACTATGGGACTCGATGGTGGACTATGGGACTCTATGGGACTCTATGGGGGACTATGGGACTCTATGGGACTTTATGGGTGACTATGGGACCCTATGGGGGACTATGGGACTCGATGGGGGACTATGGGACTCTATGGGGGTCTATGGGGGACTATGGGACTCTATGGGGGACTATGGGGATTATGGGGATTATGGGACTCTATGGGGGACTATGCTCACTCTTTGGGACTCTTTGGGGGACTATGGGACTCAATGGGGGACTATGGGACTCTATGGGACTCTATGGGACTTTATGGGTGACTATGGGACTCTATGGGGACTACGGGGCTCTTTGGGGGACTATTGGACTCTATAGGGGACTATGGGACTCTTTGGGGGACTATGGGACTCGATGGGGGACTATGGGACTCGATGGGGGACTATGGGACTCGATGGGGGACTATGGGACTCAATGGGGGACTATGGGACTATATGGGGGACTATGGGTGACTATGGGACTCTATGGGGGACTATGGGACTCTATGGGAGACTATGGACTCTATGGGAGACTATGGGACTCGATGGGGGACTATGGGACTCGATGGGGGACTATGGGACTCGATGGGGGACTATGGGACTCGATGGGGGACTATGGGACTCGATGGGGGACTATGGGACTCGATGGGGGACTATGGGACTCGATGGGGGACTATGGGACTCGATGGGGGACTATGGGACTCGATGGGGGACTATGGGACTCGATGGGGGACTATGGGACTCGATGGGGGACTATGGGACTCGATGGGGGACTATGGGACTCGATGGGGGACTATGGGACTCGATGGGGGACTATGGGACTCGATGGGGGACTATGGGACTCGATGGGGGACTATGGGACTCGATGGGGGACTATGGGACTCGATGGGGGACTATGGGACTCGATGGGGGACTATGGGACTCAATGGGGGACTATGGGACTCGATGGGGGACTATGGGACTCGATGGGGGACTATGGGACTCGATGGGGGACTATGGGACTCGATGGGGGACTATGGGACTCGATGGGGGACTATGGGACTCTATGGGACTTTATGGGTGACTATGGGACTCTATGGGGGACTATGGGACTCTATGGGGGACTATGGGACTCTTTGGGGCACTATTGGACTCTATAGGGGACTATGGGACTCTTTGTGGGACTATGGGACTCTATGGGGGACTATGGGGGACTATGGGACTCTATGAAAGACTATGGGACTCTTTGTGGGACTATGGGACTCTATGGGAGACTATGGGACTCTATGAGAGACTATGGGACTCGATGGGGGACTATGGGACTCGATGGGGGACTATGGGACTCTATGGGGGACTATGGGACTCGATGGGGGACTATGCTCACTCTTTGGGACTCTTTGGGGGACTATGGGACTCTATATGGGACTTGATGGGGGATTATGGGACTTGATGGGGGACTATGGAACTCTATGGGGGACTATGGGACTCTATGGGGGACTACAGAACTCTATGTGGGACTACGTGACTCTATGTGGGACTACGTGACTCTATGGGGGACTATGGGACTCTATGGGGGACTATGGGACTCTATGGGGGACTACGGGACTCTATGGGGGACTATGGGACTCTATGGGAGACTATGGGACTCTATGGGGGACTACGGGACTCTATGTTGGACTACGGGACTCTATGTGGGACTACGGGACTCTATGTGGGACTCTATGGAGGACGCCATGGTGGACACTATGGGGGACAATATGAGGGACTATTGGGGACTCTATGGTGGACTATGGGACTCAATGGGTGACTATGGGATTCGATGGGGGACTAGGGGACTCTATGGGGGACTCTATGGAGGACGCCATGGTGGACACTATGGGGGACAATATGAGGGACTATGGGGGACTCTATGGTGGACTATGGGACTCGATGGGTGACTATGGGATTCGATGGGGGACTATGGGACTCGATGGGGGACTATGGGACTCTTTGTGGGACTATGGGACTCTATGGGGGACTATGGGACTCGATGGGGGACTATGGGACTCTTTGTGGGACTATGGGACTCTATGGGGGACTATGGGGGACTATGGGACTCTATGAAAGACTATGGGACTCTTTGTGGGACTATGGGACTCTTTGGGAGACTATGGGACTCTATGGGTGACTATGGGACTCGATGGGGGACTATGGGACTCGATGGGGGACTATGGGACTCGATGGGGGACTATGGGACTCGATGGGGGACTATGGGACTCGATGGGGGACTATGGGACTCGATGGTGGACTATGGGACTCTATGGGGGACTATGGGACTCTATGGGGGACTATGGGACTCTATGGGACTTTATGGGTGACTATGGGACCCTATGGGGGACTATGGGACTCGATGGGGGACTATGGGACTCTATGGGGGTCTATGGGGGACTATGGGACTCTATGGGGGACTATGGGGATTATGGGGATTATGTGACTCTATGGGGGACTATGCTCACTCTTTGGGACTCTTTGGGGGACTATGGGACTCAATGGGGGACTATGGGACTCTATGGGACTCTATGGGACTTTATGGGTGACTATGGGACTCTATGGGGGACTATGGGACTCTATGGGGACTACGGGGCTCTTTGGGGGACTATTGGACTCTATAGGGGACTATGGGACTCTTTGGGGGACTATGGGACTTGATGGGGGGACTATGGGACTCGATGGGGGACTATGGGACTCGATGGGGGACTATGGGACTCAATGGGGGACTATGGGACTATATGGGGGACTATGGGACTATATGGGGGACTATGGGTGACTATGGGACTCTATGGGTGACTATGGACTCTATGGGGGACTATGGGACTCGATGGGGGACTATGGGACTCGATGGGGGACTATGGGACTCGATGGGGGACTATGGGACTCGATGGGGGACTATGGGACTCGATGGGGGACTATGGGACTCGATGGGGGACTATGGGACTCGATGGGGGACTATGGGACTCGATGGGGGACTATGGGACTCGATGGGGGACTATGGGACTCGATGGGGGACTATGGGACTCGATGGGGGACTATGGGACTCGATGGGGGACTATGGGACTCGATGGGGGACTATGGGACTCGATGGGGGACTATGGGACTCGATGGGGGACTATGGGACTCGATGGGGGACTATGGGACTCGATGGGGGACTATGGGACTCGATGGGGGACTATGGGACTCGATGGGGGACTATGGGACTCGATGGGGGACTATGGGACTCGATGGGGGACTATGGGACTCGATGGGGGACTATGGGACTCGATGGGGGACTATGGGACTCGATGGGGGACTATGGGACTCGATGGGGGACTATGGGACTCGATGGGGGACTATGGGACTCGATGGGGGACTATGGGACTCGATGGGGGACTATGGGACTCGATGGGGGACTATGGGACTCGATGGGGGACTATGGGACTCGATGGGGGACTATGGGACTCGATGGGGGACTATGGGACTCGATGGGGGACTATGGGACTCGATGGGGGACTATGGGACTCGATGGGGGACTATGGGACTCGATGGGGGACTATGGGACTCGATGGGGGACTATGGGACTCGATGGGGGACTATGGGACTCGATGGGGGACTATGGGACTCGATGGGGGACTATGGGACTCGATGGGGGACTATGGGACTCGATGGGGGACTATGGGACTCAATGGGGGACTATGGGACTCTATGGGGGACTATGGGTGACTATGGGACTCTATGGGGGACTATGGGACTCTATGGGGGACTATGGGACTCTATGGGGGACTATGGGACTCTATGGGGGACTATGGGTGACTATGGGACTCTATGGGGGACTACGGGGCTCTATGGGGGACTATGGGACTCAATGGGGGACTATGGGACTCAATGGGGGACTATGGGACTCTATGGGGGACTATGGGTGACTATGGGACTCTATGGGGGACTATGGGACTCTATGGGGGACTATGGGACTCTATGGGGGACTATGGGACTCTATGGGGGACTATGGGTGACTATGGGACTCTATGGGGGACTACGGGGCTCTATGGGGACTACGGGGCTCTTTGGGGGACTATTGGACTCTATAGGGGACTATGGGACTCTTTGTGGGACTATGGGACTCTATGGGGGACTATGGGGGACTATGGGACTCTATGAAATTACTATGGGACTCTTTGTGCGACTATGGGACTCTATGGGAGACTATGGGACTCTATGGGAGACTATGGGACTCGATGGGGGACTATGGGACTCGATGGGGGACTATGGGACTCGATGGGGGACTATGGGACTCGATGGGGGTCTATGGGGGACTATGGGACTCTATGGGGGACTATGGGGATTATGGGGATTATGGGACTCTATGGGGGACTATGCTCACTCTTTGGGACTCTTTGGGGGACTATGGGACTCTATATGGGACTTGATGGGGGATTATGGGACTTGATGGGGGACTATGGAACTCTATGGGGGACTATGGGACTCTATGGGGGACTACAGGACTCTATGTGGGACTACGTGACTCTATGTGGGACTACGTGACTCTATGGGGGACTACGGGACTCTATGGGGGACTATGGGACTCTATGGGGGACTATGGGACTCTATGGGGGACTACGGGACTCTATGTTGGACTACGGGACTCTATGTGGGACTACGGGACTCTATGTGGGACTCTATGGAGGACGCCATGGTGGACACTATGGGGGACAATATGAGGGACTATGGGGGACTCTATGGTGGACTATGGGACTCAATGGGTGACTATGGGATTCGATGGGGGACTAGGGGACTCTATGGGGGACTCTATGGAGGACGCCATGGTGGACACTATGGGGGACAATATGAGGGACTATGGGGGACTCTATGGTGGACTATGGGACTCGATGGGTGACTATGGGACTCTATGGGGGACTATGGGACTCGATGGGGGACTATGGGACTCGATGGGGGACTATGGGACTCTATGGGGGACTATGGGGGACTATGGGACTCTATGAAAGACTATGGGACTCTATGGGAGACTATGGGACTCGATGGGGGACTATGGGACTCTATGGGGGACTATGGGACTCTATGGGGGACTACGGGACTCTATGGGGGACTACGGGACTCTATGGGGGACTATGAAAGACTATGGGACTCTTTGTGGGACTATGGGACTCTATGGGAGACTATGGGACTCTATGGGAGACTATGGGACTCGATGGGGGACTATGGGACTCGATGGGGGACTATGGGACTCGATGGGGGACTATGGGACTCGATGGGGGACTATGGGACTCGATGGGGGACTATGGGACTCGATGGGGGACTATGGGACTCGATGGTGGACTATGGGACTCGATGGTGGACTATGGGACTCAATGGGGGACTATGGGACTCTATGGGGGACTATGGGACTCTATGGGACTTTATGGGTGACTATGGGACCCTATGGGGGACTATGGGACTCGATGGGGGACTATGGGGATTATGGGGATTATGGGACTCTATGGGGGACTATGCTCACTCTTTGGGACTCTTTGGGGGACTATGGGACTCTATATGGGACTTGATGGGGGATTATGGGACTTGATGGGGGACTATGGAACTCTATGGGGGACTATGGGACTCTATGGGGGATTATGGGGATTATGGGGATTATGGGACTCTATGGGGGACTATGCTCACTCTTTGGGACTCTTTGGGGGACTATGGGATTCTATATGGGACTTGATGGGGGATTATGGGACTTGATGGGGGACTATGGAACTCTATGGGGGACTATGGGACTCTATGGGGGACTACAGGACTCTATGTGGGACTACGTGACTCTATGGGGGACTATGGGACTCTATGGGGGACTATGGGACTCTATGGGGGACTACGGGACTCTATGGGGGACAATGGGACTCTATGGGGGACTACGGGACTCTATGTGGGACTATGGGACTCTATGTGGGACTCTATGGAGGACGCCATGGTGGACACTATGGGGGACAATATGAGGGACTATGGGGGACTCTATGGTGGACTATGGGACTCGATGGGTGACTATGGGACTCGATGGGGGACTATGGGACTCGATGGGGGACTATGGGACTCTTTGTGGGACTATGGGACTCTATGGGGGACTATGGGGGACTATGGGACTCTATGAAAGACTATGGGACTCTTTGTGGGACTATGGGACTCTATGGGAGACTATGGGACTCGATGGGGGACTATGGGACTCTATGGGGGACTATGGGACTCTATGGGGGACTACGGGACTCTATGGGGGACTACGGGACTCTATGGGGGACTACGGGACTCTATGGGGGACTATGAAAGACTATGGGACTCTTTGTGGGACTATGGGACTCTATGGGAGACTATGGGACTCTATGGGAGACTATGGGACTCGATGGGGGACTATGGGACTCGATGGGGGACTATGGGACTCGATGGGGGACTATGGGACTCGATGGGGGACTATGGGACTCGATGGGGGACTATGGGACTCGATGGGGGACTATGGGACTCGATGGGGGACTATGGGACTCGATGGTGGACTATGGGACTCAATGGGGGACTATGGGACTCTATGGGGGACTATGGGACTCTATGGGACTTTATGGGTGACTATGGGACCCTATGGGGGACTATGGGACTCGATGGGGGACTATGGGGATTATGGGGATAATGGGATTCTATGGGGGACTATGCTGACTCTTTGGGGGACTATGGGACTCTATATGGGACTTGATGGGGGATTATGGGACTTGATGGGGGACTATGGAACTCTATGGGGGACTATGGGACTCTATGGGGGACTATGGGGATTATGGGGATTATGGGACTCTATGGGGGACTATGCTCACTCTTTGGGACTCTTTGGGGGACTATGGGACTCTATATGGGACTTGATGGGGGATTATGGGACTTGATGGGGGACTATGGAACTCTATGGGGGACTATGGGACTCTATGGGGGACTACGTGACTCTATGTGGGACTACGTGACTCTATGGGGGACTATGGGACTCTATGGGGGACTATGGGACTCTATGGGGGACTACGGGACTCTATGGGGGACTATGGGACTCTATGGGGGACTATGGGACTCTATGGGGGACTACAGGACTCTATGTTGGACTACGGGACTCTATGTGGGACTACGGGACTCTATGTGGGACTCTATGGAGGACGCCATGGTGGACACTATGGGGGACAATATGAGGGACTATGGGGGACTCTATGGTGGACTATGGGACTCAATGGGTGACTATGGGATTCGATGGGCGACTAGGGGACTCTATGGGGGACTCTATGGAGGACGCCATGGTGGACACTATGGGGGACAATATGAGGGACTATGGGGGACTCTATGGTGGACTATGGGACTCGATGGGTGACTATGGGATTCGATGGGGGACTATGGGACTCGATCGGGGACTATGGGACTCTTTGTGGGACTATGGGACTCTATGGGGGACTATGGGACTCGATGGGGGACTATGGGACTCTTTGTGGGACTATGGGACTCTATGGGGGACTATGGGGGACTATGGGACTCTATGAAAGACTATGGGACTCTTTGTGGGACTATGGGACTCTATGGGAGACTATGGGACTCTATGGGTGACTATGGGACTTGATGGGGGATCATGGGACTTGATGGGGGACTATGGAACTCTATGGGGGACTATGGGACTCTATGGGGGACTACAGGACTCAATGTGGGACTACGTGACTCTATGTGGGACTACGTGACTCTATGTGGGACTACGTGACTCTATGGGGGACTACGGGACTCTATGGGGGACTATGGGACTCTATGGGGGACTATGGGACTCTATGGGGAACTACGGGACTCTGTGGGACTATGGGACTCTATGGGGGACTATGGGGGACTATGGGACTCTATGAAAGACTATGGGACTCTTTGTGGGACTATGGGACTCTATGGGGGACTGTGGGACTCTATGGGAGACTATGGGACTCGATGGGGGACTATGGGACTCTATGGGGGACTGTGGGACTCTATGGGGGACTATGGGACTCTATGGGGGACTACGGGACTCTATGGGGGACTACGGGACTCTATGGGGGACTACGGGACTCTATGGGGGACTACGGGACTCTATGGGGGACTATGAAAGACTACGGGACTCTTTGTGGGACTATGGGACTCTATGGGAGACTATGGGACTCTATGGGAGACTATGGGACTCGATGGGGGACTATGGGACTCGATGGGGGACTATGGGACTCGATGGGGGACTATGGGACTCGATGGGGTCTATGGGACTCGATGGGGGACTATGGGACTCGATGGGGGACTATGGGACTCGATGGGGGACTATGGGACTCGATGGGGGACTATGGGACTCGATGGGGGACTATGGGACTCGATGGTGGACTATGGGACTCAATGGGGGACTATGGGACTCTATGGGGGACTATGGGACTCTATGGGACTTTATGGGTGACTATGGGACCCTATGGGGGACTATGGGACTCGATGGGGGACTATGGGGATTATGGGACTCTATGGGGGACTATGCTCACTCTTTGGGACTCTTTGGGGGACTATGGGACTCTATATGGGACTTGATGGGGGATTATGGGACTTGATGGGGGACTATGGAACTCTATGGGGGACTATGGGACTCTATGGGGGACTACAGGACTCTATGTGGGACTACGTGACTCTATGGGGGACTATGGGACTCTATGGGGGACTATGGGACTCTATGGGGGACTACGGGACTCTATGGGGGACTATGGGACTCTATGGGGGACTATGGGACTCTATGGGGGACTACAGGACTCTATGTGGGACTCTATGGAGGACGCCATGGTGGACACTATGGGGGACAATATGAGGGACTATGGGGGACTCTATGGTGGACTATGGGACTCAATGGGTGACTATGGGATTCGATGATGGGGGACTAGGGGACTCTATGGGGGACTCTATGGAGGACGCCATGGTGGACACTATGGGGGACAATATGAGGGACTATGGGGGACTCTATGGTGGACTATGGGACTCGATGGGTGACTATGGGATTCGATGGGGGACTATGGGACTCGATGGGGGACTATGGGACTCTTTGTGGGACTATGGGACTCTATGGGGGACTATGGGACTCGATGGGGGACTATGGGACTCTTTGTGGGACTATGGGACTATGGGGGACTATGGGACTCTATGAAAGACTATGGGACTCTTTGTGGGACTATGGGACTCTATGGGAGACTATGGGACTCTATGGGTGACTATGGGACTCGATGGGGGACTCGATGGGGGACTATGGGACTCGACGGGGGACTATGGGACTCGATGGGGGACTATGGGACTCGATGGTGGACTATGGGACTCTATGGGGGACTATGGGACTCTATGGGACTTTATGGGTGACTATGGGACCCTATGGGGGACTATGGGACTCGATGGGGGACTATGGGACTCTATGGGGGTCTATGGGGGACTATGGGACTCTATGGGGGACTATGGGGATTATGGGGATTATGGGACTCTATGGGGGACTATGCTCACTCTTTGGGACTCTTTGGGGGACTATGGGACTCAATGGGGGACTATGGGACTCTATGGGGGACTATGGGACTTTATGGGTGACTATGGGACTCTATGGGGGACTATGGGACTCTATGGGGGACTATGGGACTCTATGGGGGACTATGGGACTCTATGGGGACTACGGGGCTCTTTGGGGGACTATTGGACTCTATAGGGGACTATGGGACTCTTTGTGGGACTATGGGACTCTATGGGGGACTATGGGGGACTATGGGACTCTATGAAAGACTATGGGACTCTTTGTGGGACTATGGGACTCTATGGGAGACTATGGGACTCGATGGGGGACTATGGGACTCGAAGGGGGACTATGGGACTCGATGGGGGACTATGGGACTCGATGGGGGACTATGGGACTCGATGGGGGACTATGGGACTCGATGGGGGACTATGGGACTCGATGGGGGACTATGGGACTCGATGGGGGACTATGGGACTCGATGGGGGACTATGGGACTCGATGGGGGACTATGGGACTCGATGGGGGACTATGGGACTCGATGGGGGACTATGGGACTCAATGGGGGACTATGGGACTATATGGGGGACTATGGGTGACTATGGGACTCTTTGTGGAACTATGGGACTCTATGGGGGACTATGGGACTCTATGGGAGACTATGGGACTCTATGGGAGACTATGGGACTCTATGGGGGACTATGGGACTCGATGGGGGACTATGGGACTCGATGGGGGACTATGGGACTCGATGGGGGACTATGGGACTCGATGGGGGACTATGGGACTCGATGGGGGACTATGGGACTCGATGGGGGACTATGGGACTCGATGGGGGACTATGGGACTCGATGGGGGACTATGGGACTCGATGGGGGACTATGGGACTCGATGGGGGACTATGGGAATCGATGGGGGACTATGGGACTCGATGGGGGACTATGGGACTCGATGGGGGACTATGGGACTCGATGGGGGACTATGGGACTCGATGGGGGACTATGGGACTCGATGGGGGACTATGGGACTCGATGGGGGACTATGGGACTCGATGGGGGACTATGGGACTCAATGGGGGACTATGGGACTCAATGGGGGACTATGGGACTCAATGGGGGACTATGGGTGACTATGGGACTCTATGGGGGACTATGGGACTCTATGGGGGACTATGGGACTCTATGGGGGACTATGGGTTACTATGGGACTCTATGGGGGACTACGGGGCTCTATGGGGACTACGGGGCTCTTTGGGGGACTGTTGGACTCTATAGGGGACTATGGGACTCTTTGTGGGACTATGGGGGACTATGGGGGACTATGGGACTCTATGAAAGACTATGGGACTCTTTGTGGGACTATGGGACTCTATGGGAGACTATGGGACTCTATGGGGGACTATGGGACTCGATGGGGGACTATGGGACTCGATGGGGGACTATGGGACTCGATGGGGGACTATGGGACTCGATGGGGGTCTATGGGGGACTATGGGACTCTATGGGGGACTATGGGGATTATGGGGATTATGGGACTCTATGGGGGACTATGCTCACTCTTTGGGACTCTATGGGAGACTATGGGACTCGATGGGGGACTATGGGACTCGATGGGGGACTATGGGACTCGATGGGGGACTATGGGACTCGATGGGGGACTATGGGACTCGATGGGGGACTATGGGACTCGATGGGGGACTATGGGACTCGATGGGGGACTATGGGACTCGATGGGGGACTATGGGACTCGATGGGGGACTATGGGACTCGATGGGGGACTATGGGACTCAATGGGGGACTATGGGACTCAATGGGGGACTATGGGACTATATGGGGGACTATGGGTGACTATGGGACTCTTTGTGGGACTATGGGACTCTATGGGGGACTATGGGACTCTATGGGAGACTATGGGACTCTATGGGAGACTATGGGACTCTATGGGGGACTATGGGACTCTATGGGGGACTATGGGACTCTATGGGGGACTATGGGACTCTATGGGGGACTATGGGACTCGATGGGGGACTATGGGACTCGATGGGGGACTATGGGACTCGATGGGGGACTATGGGACTCGATGGGGGACTATGGGACTCGATGGGGGACTATGGGACTCGATGGGGGACTATGGGACTCGATGGGGGACTATGGGACTCGATGGGGGACTATGGGACTCGATGGGGGACTATGGGACTCGATGGGGGACTATGGGACTCTATGGGAGACTATGGGACTCTATGGGAGACTATGGGACTCTATGGGGACTACGGGGCTCTTTGGGGGACTGTTGGACTCTATAGGGGACTATGGGACTCTTTGTGGGACTATGGGACTCTATGGGGGACTATGGGACTCTATGAAAGACTATGGGACTCTTTGTGGGACTATGGGACTCTATGGGAGACTATGGGACTCTATGGGGGACTATGGGACTCTATGGGGGACTATGGGTGACTATGGGACTCTATGGGGGACTACGGGGCTCTATGGGGACTACGGGGCTCTTTGGGGGACTGTTGGACTCTATAGGGGACTATGGGACTCTTTGTGGGACTATGGGGGACTATGGGGGACTATGGGACTCTATGAAAGACTATGGGACTCTTTGTGGGACTATGGGACTCTATGGGGGACTATGGGGGACTATGGGACTCTATGAAAGACTATGGGACTCTTTGTGGGACTATGGGACTCTATGGGAGACTATGGGACTCTATGGGGGACTATGGGACTCTATGGGAGACTATGGGACTCTATGGGGGACTATGGGACTCGATGGGGGACTATGGGACTCGATGGGGGACTATGGGACTCGATGGGGGACTATGGGACTCGATGGGGGACTATGGGACTCGATGGGGGACTATGGGACTCGATGGGGGTCTATGGGGGACTATGGGACTCTATGGGGGACTATGGGGATTATGGGGATTATGGGACTCTATGGGGGACTATGCTCACTCTTTGGGACTCTATGGGAGACTATGGGACTCGATGGGGGACTATGGGACTCGATGGGGGACTATGGGACTCGATGGGGGACTATGGGACTCGATGGGGGACTATGGGACTCGATGGGGGACTATGGGACTCGATGGGGGACTATGGGACTCAATGGGGGACTATGGGACTCAATGGGGGACTATGGGACTATATGGGGGACTATGGGTGACTATGGGACTCTTTGGGGGACTATGGGACTCTATGGGAGACTATGGGACTCTATGGGGGACTATGGGACTCTATGGGGGACTATGGGACTCGATGGGGGACTATGGGACTCGATGGGGGACTATGGGACTCGATGGGGGACTATGGGACTCGATGGGGGACTATGGGACTCGATGGGGGACTATGGGACTCGATGGGGGACTATGGGACTCGATGGGGGACTATGGGACTCGATGGGGGACTATGGGACTCGATGGGGGACTATGGGACTCGATGGGGGACTATGGGACTCAATGGGGGACTATGGGACTCAATGGGGGACTATGGGACTATATGGGGGACTATGGGTGACTATGGGACTCTTTGGGGGACTATGGGACTCGATGGGGGACTATGGGACTCGATGGGGGACTATGGGACTCGATGGGGGACTATGGGACTCGATGGGACTCGATGGGGGACTATGGGACTCTATGGGAGACTATGGGACTCTATGGGGGACTATGGGACTCTATGGGGGACTATGGGACGCTATGGGGGACTATGGGACTCGATGGGGGACTATGGGACTCGATGGGGGACTATGGGACTCGATGGGGGACTATGGGACTCAATGGGGGACTATGGGACTCAATGGGGGACTATGGGACTATATGGGGGACTATGGGTGACTATGGGACTCTTTGTGGGACTATGGGACTCTATGGGGGACTATGGGACTCTATGGGAGACTATGGGACTCTATGGGAGACTATGGGACTCTATGGGGGACTATGGGACTCGATGGGGGACTATGGGACTCGATGGGGGACTATGGGACTCGATGGGGGACTATGGGACTCGATGGGGGACTATGGGACTCGATGGGGGACTATGGGACTCGATGGGGGACTATGGGACTCGATGGGGGACTATGGGACTCGATGGGGGACTATGGGACTCGATGGGGGACTATGGGACTCGATGGGGGACTATGGGACTCGATGGGGGACTATGGGACTCGATGGGGGACTATGGGACTCGATGGGGGACTATGGGACTCTATGGGAGACTATGGGACTCTATGGGGGACTATGGGACTCTATGGGGGACTATGGGACTCTATGGGGGACTATGGGACTCGATGGGGGACTATGGGACTCGATGGGGGACTATGGGACTCGATGGGGGACTATGGGACTCGATGGGGGACTATGGGACTCGATGGGGGACTATGGGACTCGATGGGGGACTATGGGACTCGATGGGGGACTATGGGACTCGATGGGGGACTATGGGACTCGATGGGGGACTATGGGACTCGATGGGGGACTATGGGACTCGATGGGGGACTATGGGACTCGATGGGGGACTATGGGACTCGATGGGGGACTATGGGACTCGATGGGGGACTATGGGACTCGATGGGGGACTATGGGACTCGATGGGGGACTATGGGACTCGATGGGGGACTATGGGACTCGATGGGGGACTATGGGACTCGATGGGGGACTATGGGACTCGATGGGGGACTATGGGACTCGATGGGGGACTATGGGACTCGATGGGGGACTATGGGACTCGATGGGGGACTATGGGACTCGATGGGGGACTATGGGACTCGATGGGGGACTATGGGACTCGATGGGGGACTATGGGACTCGATGGGGGACTATGGGACTCGATGGGGGACTATGGGACTCGATGGGGGACTATGGGACTCGATGGGGGACTATGGGACTCGATGGGGGACTATGGGACTCGATGGGGGACTATGGGACTCGATGGGGGACTATGGGACTCAATGGGGGACTATGGGACTCAATGGGGGACTATGGGACTCAATGGGGGACTATGGGTGACTATGGGACTCTATGGGGGACTATGGGACTCTATGGGGGACTATGGGACTCTATGGGGGACTATGGGTGACTATGGGACTCTATGGGGGACTACGGGGCTCTATGGGGACTACGGGGCTCTTTGGGGGACTGTTGGACTCTATAGGGGACTATGGGACTCTTTGTGGGACTATGGGACTCTATGGGGGACTATGGGGGACTATGGGACTCTATGAAAGACTATGGGACTCTTTGTGGGACTATGGGACTCTATGGGAGACTATGGGACTCTATGGGAGACTATGGGACTCGATGGGGGACTATGGGACTCGATGGGGGACTATGGGACTCGATGGGGGACTATGGGACTCGATGGGGGACTATGGGGGACTATGGGACTCTATGAGGGACTGTGGGGATTATGGGGATTATGGGACTCTATGGGGGACTATGCTCACTCTTTGGGACTCTTTGGGGGACTATGGGACTCTATATGGGACTTGATGGGGGATTATGGGACTTGATGGGGGACTATGGAACTCTATGGGGGACTACAGGACTCTATGTGGGACTACGTGACTCTATGTTGGACTACGGGACTCTATGTGGGACTACGGGACTCTATGTGGGACTCTATGGAGGACGCCATGGTGGACACTATGGGGGACAATATGAGGGACTATGGGGGACTCTATGGTAGACTATGGGACTCAATGGGTGACTATGGGATTCGATGGGGGACTAGGGGACTCTATGGGGGACTCTATGGAGGATGCCATGGTGGACACTATGGGGGACAATATGAGGGACTATGGGGGACTCTATGGTGGACTATGGGACTCGATGGGTGACTATGGGACTCGATGGGGGACTATGGGACTCGATGGGGGACTATGGGACTCTATGGGGGACTATGGGACTCTATGGGGGACTATGGGGCTCCATGGGGGACTATGGGACTCTATGTGGGACTATGGGACTCTATGGGGGACTATGGGACTCTATGGGGGACTATGGGACTCTATGGGACTTTATGGGTGACTATGGGACTCTATGGGGGACTATGGGACTCTATGGGGGACTACAGGACTCTATGTGGGACTATGGGATTCGATGGGGGACTATGGGACTCAATGGGGGACTATGGGACTCAATGGGGGACTATGGGACTATATGGGGGACTATGGGTGACTATGGGACTCTTTGTGGGACTATGGGACTCTATGGGGGACAATGGGACTCTATGGGAGACTATGGGACTCTATGGGAGACTATGGGACTCTATGGGGGACTATGGGACTCTATGGGGGACTATGGGACTCTATGGGGGACTATGGGACTCGATGGGGGACTATGGGACTCGATGGGGGACTATGGGACTCGATGGGGGACTATGGGACTCGATGGGGGACTATGGGACTCGATGGGGGACTATGGGACTCGATGGGGGACTATGGGACTCGATGGGGGACTATGGGACTCTATGGGAGACTATGGGACTCTATGGGAGACTATGGGACTCTATGGGGACTACGGGGCTCTTTGGGGGACTGTTGGACTCTATAGGGGACTATGGGACTCTTTGTGGGACTATGGGACTCTATGGGGGACTATGGGGGACTATGGGACTCTATGAAAGACTATGGGACTCTTTGTGGGACTATGGGACTCTATGGGAGACTATGGGACTCTATGGGGGACTATGGGACTCTATGGGGGACTATGGGTGACTATGGGACTCTATGGGGGACTACGGGGCTCTATGGGGACTACGGGGCTCTTTGGGGGACTGTTGGACTCTATAGGGGACTATGGGACTCTTTGTGGGACTATGGGACTCTATGGGGGACTATGGGGGACTATGGGACTCTATGAAAGACTATGGGACTCTTTGTGGGACTATGGGACTCTATGGGAGACTATGGGACTCTATGGGGGACTATGGGACTCGATGGGGGACTATGGGACTCGATGGGGGACTATGGGACTCGATGGGGGACTATGGGACTCGATGGGGGACTATGGGACTCGATGGGGGTCTATGGGGGACTATGGGACTCTATGGGGGACTATGGGGATTATGGGGATTATGGGACTCTATGGGGGACTATGCTCACTCTTTGGGACTCTATGGGAGACTATGGGACTCGATGGGGGACTATGGGACTCGATGGGGGACTATGGGACTCGATGGGGGACTATGGGACTCGATGGGGGACTATGGGACTCGATGGGGGACTATGGGACTCGATGGGGGACTATGGGACTCGATGGGGGACTATGGGACTCGATGGGGGACTATGGGACTCGATGGGGGACTATGGGACTCGATGGGGGACTATGGGACTCAATGGGGGACTATGGGACTATATGGGGGACTATGGGTGACTATGGGACTCTTTGTGGGACTATGGGACTCTATGGGGGACTATGGGACTCTATGGGAGACTATGGGACTCTATGGGAGACTATGGGACTCTATGGGGGACTATGGGACTCGATGGGGGACTATGGGACTCGATGGGGGACTATGGGACTCGATGGGGGACTATGGGACTCGATGGGGGACTATGGGACTCGATGGGGGACTATGGGACTCGATGGGGGACTATGGGACTCGATGGGGGACTATGGGACTCGATGGGGGACTATGGGACTCGATGGGGGACTATGGGACTCGATGGGGGACTATGGGACTCGATGGGAGACTATGGGACTCTATGGGGGACTATGGGACTCTATGGGGGACTATGGGACTCGATGGGGGACTATGGGACTCGATGGGGGACTATGGGACTCGATGGGGGACTATGGGACTCGATGGGGGACTATGGGACTCGATGGGGGACTATGGGACTCGATGGGGGACTATGGGACTCGATGGGGGACTATGGGACTCGATGGGGGACTATGGGACTCGATGGGGGACTATGGGACTCGATGGGGGACTATGGGACTCGATGGGGGACTATGGGACTCGATGGGGGACTATGGGACTCGATGGGGGACTATGGGACTCGATGGGGGACTATGGGACTCGATGGGGGACTATGGGACTCGATGGGGGACTATGGGACTCGATGGGGGACTATGGGACTCGATGGGGGACTATGGGACTCGATGGGGGACTATGGGACTCGATGGGGGACTATGGGACTCGATGGGGGACTATGGGACTCGATGGGGGACTATGGGACTCGATGGGGGACTATGGGACTCGATGGGGGACTATGGGACTCGATGGGGGACTATGGGACTCGATGGGGGACTATGGGACTCGATGGGGGACTATGGGACTCGATGGGGGACTATGGGACTCGATGGGGGACTATGGGACTCGATGGGGGACTATGGGACTCGATGGGGGACTATGGGACTCGATGGGGGACTATGGGACTCGATGGGGGACTATGGGACTCGATGGGGGACTATGGGACTCGATGGGGGACTATGGGACTCGATGGGGGACTATGGGACTCGATGGGGGACTATGGGACTCGATGGGGGACTATGGGACTCGATGGGGGACTATGGGACTCGATGGGGGACTATGGGACTCGATGGGGGACTATGGGACTCGATGGGGGACTATGGGACTCGATGGGGGACTATGGGACTCAATGGGGGACTATGGGACTCAATGGGGGACTATGGGTGACTATGGGACTCCATGGGGGACTATGGGACTCTATGGGGGACTATGGGACTCTATGGGGGACTATGGGTGACTATGGGACTCTATGGGGGACTACGGGGCTCTATGGGGACTACGGGGCTCTTTGGGGGACTGTTGGACTCTATAGGGGACTATGGGACTCTTTGTGGGACTATGGGACTCTATGGGGGACTATGGGGGACTATGGGACTCTATGAAAGACTATGGGACTCTTTGTGGGACTATGGGACTCTATGGGAGACTATGGGACTCTATGGGAGACTATGGGACTCGATGGGGGACTATGGGACTCGATGGGGGACTATGGGACTCGATGGGGGACTATGGGACTCGATGGGGGTCTATGGGGGACTATGGGACTCTATGGGGGACTATGGGGATTATGGGGATTATGGGACTCTATGGGGGACTATGCTCACTCTTTGGGACTCTTTGGGGGACTATGGGACTCTATATGGGACTTGATGGGGGATTATGGGACTTGATGGGGGACTATGGAACTCTATGGGGGACTACAGGACTCTATGTGGGACTACGTGACTCTATGTTGGACTACGGGACTCTATGTGGGACTACGGGACTCTATGTGGGACTCTATGGAGGACGCCATGGTGGACACTATGGGGGACAATATGAGGGACTATGGGGGACTCTATGGTAGACTATGGGACTCAATGGGTGACTATGGGATTCGATGGGGGACTAGGGGACTCTATGGGGGACTCTATGGAGGACGCCATGGTGGACACTATGGGGGACAATATGAGGGACTATGGGGGACTCTATGGTGGACTATGGGACTCGATGGGTGACTATGGGACTCGATGGGGGACTATGGGACTCGATGGGGGACTATGGGACTCTATGGGGGACTATGGGACTCTATGGGGGACTATGGGGCTCCATGGGGGACTATGGGACTCTATGTGGGACTATGGGACTCTATGGGGGACTATGGGACTCTATGGGACTTTATGGGTGACTATGGGACTCTATGGGGGACTATGGGACTCTATGGGGGACTACAGGACTCTATGTGGGACTACGTGACTCTATGTGGGACTACGTGACTCTATGGGGGACTATGGGACTCTATGGGGGACTATGGGACTCTATGGGCGACTATGGGACTCATATGGAACTCTATGGGGGACTACGGGGCTCCATGGGGGACTATGGGACTCTATGTGGGACTATGGGACTCTATGGGGGACTATGGGACTCTATGGGCGACTATGGGACTCATATGGAACTCTATGGGGGACTACGGGGCTCCATGGGGGACTATGGGACTCTATGTGGGACTATGGGACTCTATGGGGGACTATGGGACTCTATGGGGGACTATGGGACTCTATGGGACTTTATGGGTGACTATGGGACTCTATGGGGGACTATGGGACTCTATGGGGGACTACAGGACTCTATGTGGGACTACGTGACTCTATGTGGGACTACGTGACTCTATGGGGGACTATGGGACTCTATGGGGGACTATGGGACTCTATGGGCGACTATGGGACTCTATGGGGGACTACGGGACTCTATGGGGGACTACGGGACTCTATGGGGGACTACGGGACTCTATGGGGGACTACGGGACTCAATGGGGGACTATGGGACTCTATGGGGGACTATGGGTGACTATGGGACTCTATGGGGGACTATGGGACTCGATGGGGGACTATGGAACTCTATGGGGGACTATGGGACTCTATGGGGGACTACATGACTCTATGTGGGACTACGTGACTCTATGTGGGACTACGTGACTCTATGGGGGACTATGGGACTCTATGGGGGACTATGGGACTCTATGGGGGACTACGGGACTCTATGGGGGACTACGGGACTCTATGGGACTCTGTGGGGGACTACGGGACTCGATGGGGGACTATGGGACTCGATGGGGGACTATGGGACTCGATGGGGGACTATGGGACTCGATGGGGGACTATGGGACTCGATGGGGGACTATGGGACTCGATGGGGGACTATGGGACTCGATGGGGGACTATGGGACTCAATGGGGGACTATGGGACTCAATGGGGGACTATGGGACTCAATGGGGGACTATGGGTGACTATGGGACTCTATGGGGGACTATGGGACTCTATGGGGGACTATGGGACTCTATGGGGGACTATGGGTGACTATGGGACTCTATGGGGGACTACGGGGCTCTATGGGGACTACGGGGCTCTTTGGGGGACTGTTGGACTCTATAGGGGACTATGGGACTCTTTGTGGGACTATGGGACTCTATGGGGGACTATGGGGGACTATGGGACTCTATGAAAGACTATGGGACTCTTTGTGGGACTATGGGACTCTATGGGAGACTATGGGACTCTATGGGAGACTATGGGACTCGATGGGGGACTATGGGACTCGATGGGGGACTATGGGACTCGATGGGGGACTATGGGACTCGATGGGGGACTATGGGACTCGATGGGGGACTATGGGACTCGATGGGGGTCTATGGGGGACTATGGGACTCTATGAGGGACTGTGGGGATTATGGGGATTATGGGACTCTATGGGGGACTATGCTCACTCTTTGGGACTCTTTGGGGGACTATGGGACTCTATATGGGACTTGATGGGGGATTATGGGACTTGATGGGGGACTATGGAACTCTATGGGGGACTACAGGACTCTATGTGGGACTACGTGACTCTATGTTGGACTACGGGACTCTATGTGGGACTACGGGACTCTATGTGGGACTCTATGGAGGACGCCATGGTGGACACTATGGGGGACAATATGAGGGACTATGGGGGACTCTATGGTAGACTATGGGACTCAATGGGTGACTATGGGATTCGATGGGGGACTAGGGGACTCTATGGGGGACTCTATGGAGGACGCCATGGTGGACACTATGGGGGACAATATGAGGGACTATGGGGGACTCTATGGTGGACTATGGGACTCGATGGGTGACTATGGGACTCGATGGGGGACTATGGGACTCGATGGGGGACTATGGGACTCTATGGGGGACTATGGGACTCTATGGGGGACTATGGGACTCTATGGGGGACTATGGGGCTCCATGGGGGACTATGGGACTCTATGTGGGACTATGGGACTCTATGGGGGACTATGGGACTCTATGGGGGACTATGGGACTCTATGGGACTTTATGGGTGACTATGGGACTCTATGGGGGACTATGGGACTCTATGGGGGACTACAGGACTCTATGTGGGACTATGGGATTCGATGGGGGACTATGGGACTCAATGGGGGACTATGGGACTCAATGGGGGACTATGGGACTATATGGGGGACTATGGGTGACTATGGGACTCTTTGTGGGACTATGGGACTCTATGGGGGACAATGGGACTCTATGGGAGACTATGGGACTCTATGGGAGACTATGGGACTCTATGGGGGACTATGGGACTCTATGGGGGACTATGGGACTCGATGGGGGACTATGGGACTCGATGGGGGACTATGGGACTCGATGGGGGACTATGGGACTCGATGGGGGACTATGGGACTCGATGGGGGACTATGGGACTCGATGGGGGACTATGGGACTCGATGGGGGACTATGGGACTCGATGGGGGACTATGGGACTCTATGGGAGACTATGGGACTCTATGGGAGACTATGGGACTCTATGGGGACTACGGGGCTCTTTGGGGGACTGTTGGACTCTATAGGGGACTATGGGACTCTATGGGGGACTATGGGGGACTATGGGACTCTATGAAAGACTATGGGACTCTTTGTGGGACTATGGGACTCTATGGGAGACTATGGGACTCTATGGGGGACTATGGGACTCTATGGGGGACTATGGGTGACTATGGGACTCTATGGGGGACTACGGGGCTCTATGGGGACTACGGGGCTCTTTGGGGGACTGTTGGACTCTATAGGGGACTATGGGACTCTTTGTGGGACTATGGGACTCTATGGGGGACTATGGGGGACTATGGGACTCTATGAAAGACTATGGGACTCGATGGGGGTCTATGGGGGACTATGGGACTCTATGGGGGACTATGGGGATTATGGGGATTATGGGACTCTATGGGGGACTATGCTCACTCTTTGGGACTCTATGGGAGACTATGGGACTCGATGGGGGACTATGGGACTCGATGGGGGACTATGGGACTCGATGGGGGACTATGGGACTCGATGGGGGACTATGGGACTCGATGGGGGACTATGGGACTCGATGGGGGACTATGGGACTCGATGGGGGACTATGGGACTCGATGGGGGACTATGGGACTCGATGGGGGACTATGGGACTCGATGGGGGACTATGGGACTCGATGGGGGACTATGGGACTCGATGGGGGACTATGGGACTATATGGGGGACTATGGGTGACTATGGGACTCTTTGTGGGACTATGGGACTCTATGGGGGACTATGGGACTCTATGGGAGACTATGGGACTCTATGGGAGACTATGGGACTCTATGGGGGACTATGGGACTCGATGGGGGACTATGGGACTCGATGGGGGACTATGGGACTCGATGGGGGACTATGGGACTCGATGGGGGACTATGGGACTCGATGGGGGACTATGGGACTCGATGGGGGACTATGGGACTCGATGGGGGACTATGGTACTCGATGGGGGACTATGGGACTCGATGGGGGACTATGGGACTCGATGGGGGACTATGGGACTCGATGGGGGACTATGGGACTCGATGGGGGACTATGGGACTCAATGGGGGACTATGGGACTCAATGGGGGACTATGGGACTCAATGGGGGACTATGGGTGACTATGGGACTCTATGGGGGACTATGGGACTCTATGGGGGACTATGGGACTCTATGGGGGACTATGGGACTCGATGGGAGACTATGGGACTCTATGGGGGACTATGGGACTCTATGGGGGACTATGGGACTCTATGGGGGACTATGGGACTCTATGGGGGACTATGGGACTCGATAGGGGACTATGGGACTCGATGGGGGACTATGGGACTCGATGGGGGACTATGGGACTCGATGGGGGACTATGGGACTCGATGGGGGACTATGGGACTCGATGGGGGACTATGGGACTCGATGGGGGACTATGGGACTCGATGGGGGACTATGGGACTCGATGGGGTACTATGGGACTCGATGGGGGACTATGGGACTCTATGGGGGACTATGGGGATTATGGGGATTATGGGACTCTATGGGGGACTATGCTCACTCTTTGGGACTCTTTGGGGGACTATGGGACTCTATATGGGACTTGATGGGGGATTATGGGACTTGATGGGGGACTATGGAACTCTATGGGGGACTACAGGACTCTATGTGGGACTACGTGACTCTATGTTGGACTACGGGACTCTATGTGGGACTACGGGACTCTATGTGGGACTCTATGGAGGACGCCATGGTGGACACTATGGGGGACAATATGAGGGACTATGGGGGACTCTATGGTAGACTATGGGACTCAATGGGTGACTATGGGATTCGATGGGGGACTAGGGGACTCTATGGGGGACTCTATGGAGGACGCCATGGTGGACACTATGGGGGACAATATGAGGGACTATGGGGGACTCTATGGTGGACTATGGGACTCGATGGGTGACTATGGGACTCGATGGGGGACTATGGGACTCGATGGGGGACTATGGGACTCTATGGGGGACTATGGGACTCTATGGGGGACTATGGGGCTCCATGGGGGACTATGGGACTCTATGTGGGACTATGGGACTCTATGGGGGACTATGGGACTCTATGGGGGACTATGGGACTCTATGGGACTTTATGGGTGACTATGGGACTCTATGGGGGACTATGGGACTCTATGGGGGACTACAGGACTCTATGTGGGACTACGTGACTCTATGTGGGACTACGTGACTCTATGGGGGACTATGGGACTCTATGGGGGACTATGGGACTCTATGGGCGACTATGGGACTCATATGGAACTCTATGGGGGACTACGGGGCTCCATGGGGGACTATGGGACTCTATGTGGGACTATGGGACTCTATGGGGGACTATGGGACTCTATGGGCGACTATGGGACTCATATGGAACTCTATGGGGGACTACGGGGCTCCATGGGGGACTATGGGACTCTATGTGGGACTATGGGACTCTATGGGGGACTATGGGACTCTATGGGGGACTATGGGACTCTATGGGACTTTATGGGTGACTATGGGACTCTATGGGGGACTATGGGACTCTATGGGGGACTACAGGACTCTATGTGGGACTACGTGACTCTATGTGGGACTACGTGACTCTATGGGGGACTATGGGACTCTATGGGGGACTATGGGACTCTATGGGCGACTATGGGACTCTATGGGGGACTACGGGACTCTATGGGGGACTACGGGACTCTATGGGGGACTACGGGACTCTATGGGGGACTACGGGACTCAATGGGGGACTATGGGACTCTATGGGGGACTATGGGTGACTATGGGACTCTATGGGGGACTATGGGACTCGATGGGGGACTATGGAACTCTATGGGGGACTATGGGACTCTATGGGGGACTACATGACTCTATGTGGGACTACGTGACTCTATGTGGGACTACGTGACTCTATGGGGGACTATGGGACTCTATGGGGGACTATGGGACTCTATGGGGGACTACGGGACTCTATGGGGGACTACGGGACTCTATGGGACTCTGTGGGGGACTACGGGACTCAATGGGGGACTATGGGACTCTATGGGGGACTATGGGTGACTATGGGACTCAATGGGGGACTATGGGACTCTGGGGGACTATGGGTGACTATGGGACTCTATGGGGGACTACGGGGCTCTATGGGGACTACGGGGCTCTTTGGGGGACTATTGGACTCTATAGGGGACTATGGGACTCTTTGTGGGACTATGGGACTCTATGGGGGACTATTGGGGACTATGGGACTCTATGAAAGACTATGGGACTCTTTGTGGGACTATGGGACTCTATGGGAGACTATGGGACTCGATGGGGGACTATGGGACTCGATGGGGGACTATGGGACTCGATGGGGGACTATGGGACTCGATGGGGGACTATGGGACTCGATGGGGGACTATGGGACTCGATGGGGGACTATGGGACTCGATGGGGGACTATGGGACTCGATGGGGGACTATGGGACTCGATGGTGGACTATGGGACTCAATGGGGGACTATGGGACTCTATGGGGGACTATGGGACTCTATGGGACTTTATGGGTGACTATGGGACCCTATGGGGGACTATGGGACTCGATGGGGGACTATGGGACTCTATGGGGGACTATGAAAGACTATGGGACTCTTTGTGGGACTATGGGACTCTATGGGAGACTATGGGACTCTATGGGGGACTATGGGACTCGATGGGGGACTATGGGACTCGATGGGGGACTATGGGACTCGATGGGGGACTATGGGACTCGATGGGGGACTATGGGACTCGATGGGGGTCTATGGGGGACTATGGGACTCTATGGGGGACTATGGGGATTATGGGGATTATGGGACTCTATGGGGGACTATGCTCACTCTTTGGGACTCTATGGGAGACTATGGGACTCGATGGGGGACTATGGGACTCGATGGGGGACTATGGGACTCGATGGGGGACTATGGGACTCGATGGGGGACTATGGGACTCGATGGGGGACTATGGGACTCGATGGGGGACTATGGGACTCGATGGGGGACTATGGGACTCGATGGGGGACTATGGGACTCGATGGGGGACTATGGGACTCGATGGGGGACTATGGGACTATATGGGGGACTATGGGTGACTATGGGACTCTTTGTGGGACTATGGGACTCTATGGGGGACTATGGGACTCTATGGGAGACTATGGGACTCTATGGGGGACTATGGGACTCGATGGGGGACTATGGGACTCGATGGGGGACTATGGGACTCGATGGGGGACTATGGGACTCGATGGGGGACTATGGGACTCGATGGGGGACTATGGGACTCGATGGGGGACTATGGGACTCGATGGGGGACTATGGGACTCGATGGGGGACTATGGGACTCGATGGGGGACTATGGGACTCTATGGGAGATTATGGGACTCTATGGGGGACTATGGGACTCTATGGGGGACTATGGGACTCGATGGGGGACTATGGGACTCGATGGGGGACTATGGGACTCGATGGGGGACTATGGGACTCGATGGGGGACTATGGGACTCGATGGGGGACTATGGGACTCGATGGGGGACTATGGGACTCGATGGGGGACTATGGGACTCGATGGGGGACTATGGGACTCGATGGGGGACTATGGGACTCGATGGGGGACTATGGGACTCGATGGGGGACTATGGGACTCGATGGGGGACTATGGGACTCGATGGGGGACTATGGGACTCGATGGGGGACTATGGGACTCGATGGGGGACTATGGGACTCGATGGGGGACTATGGGACTCGATGGGGGACTATGGGACTCGATGGGGGACTATGGGACTCGATGGGGGACTATGGGACTCGATGGGGGACTATGGGACTCGATGGGGGACTATGGGACTCGATGGGGGACTATGGGACTCGATGGGGGACTATGGGACTCGATGGGGGACTATGGGACTCGATGGGGGACTATGGGACTCGATGGGGGACTATGGGACTCGATGGGGGACTATGGGACTCGATGGGGGACTATGGGACTCGATGGGGGACTATGGGACTCGATGGGGGACTATGGGACTCGATGGGGGACTATGGGACTCGATGGGGGACTATGGGACTCGATGGGGGACTATGGGACTCAATGGGGGACTATGGGTGACTATGGGACTCTATGGGGGACTATGGGACTCTATGGGGGACTATGGGACTCTATGGGGGACTATGGGTGACTATGGGACTCTATGGGGGACTACGGGGCTCTATGGGGACTACGGGGCTCTTTGGGGGACTGTTGGACTCTATAGGGGACTATGGGACTCTATGGGAGACTATGGGACTCGATGGGGGACTATGGGACTCGATGGGGGACTATGGGACTCGATGGGGGACTATGGGACTCGATGGGGGTCTATGGGGGACTATGGGACTCTATGGGGGACTATGGGGATTATGGGGATTATGGGACTCTATGGGGGACTATGCTCACTCTTTGGGACTCTTTGGGGGACTATGGGACTCTATATGGGACTTGATGGGGGATTATGGGACTTGATGGGGGACTATGGAACTCTATGGGGGACTACAGGACTCTATGTGGGACTACGTGACTCTATGTTGGACTACGGGACTCTATGTGGGACTACGGGACTCTATGTGGGACTCTATGGAGGACGCCATGGTGGACACTATGGGGGACAATATGAGGGACTATGGGGGACTCTATGGTAGACTATGGGACTCAATGGGTGACTATGGGATTCGATGGGGGACTAGGGGACTCTATGGGGGACTCTATGGAGGACGCCATGGTGGACACTATGGGGGACAATATGAGGGACTATGGGGGACTCTATGGTGGACTATGGGACTCGATGGGTGACTATGGGACTCGATGGGGGACTATGGGACTCAATGGGGGACTATGGGACTCTATGGGGGACTATGGGACTCTATGGGGGACTATGGGGCTCCATGGGGGACTATGGGACTCTATGTGGGACTATGGGACTCTATGGGGGACTATGGGACTCTATGGGGGACTATGGGACTCTATGGGACTTTATGGGTGACTATGGGACTCTATGGGGGACTATGGGACTCTATGGGGGACTACAGGACTCTATGTGGGACTACGTGACTCTATGTGGGACTACGTGACTCTATGGGGGACTATGGGACTCTATGGGGGACTATGGGACTCAATGGGCGACTATGGGACTCATATGGAACTCTATGGGGGACTACGGGGCTCCATGGGGGACTATGGGACTCTATGTGGGACTATGGGACTCTATGGGGGACTATGGGACTCTATGGGCGACTATGGGACTCATATGGAACTCTATGGGGGACTACGGGGCTCCATGGGGGACTATGGGACTCTATGTGGGACTATGGGACTCTATGGGGGACTATGGGACTCTATGGGGGACTATGGGACTCTATGGGACTTTATGGGTGACTATGGGACTCTATGGGGGACTATGGGACTCTATGGGGGACTACAGGACTCTATGTGGGACTACGTGACTCTATGTGGGACTACGTGACTCTATGGGGGACTATGGGACTCTATGGGGGACTATGGGACTCTATGGGCGACTATGGGACTCTATGGGGGACTACGGGACTCTATGGGGGACTACGGGACTCTATGGGGGACTACGGGACTCTATGGGGGACTACGGGACTCAATGGGGGACTATGGGACTCTATGGGGGACTATGGGTGACTACGGGACTCTATGGGGGACTATGGGACTCGATGGGGGACTATGGAACTCTATGGGGGACTATGGGACTCTATGGGGGACTACAGGACTCTATGTGGGACTACGTGACTCTATGTGGGACTACGTGACTCTATGGGGGACTATGGGACTCTATGGGGGACTATGGGACTCTATGGGGGACTACGGGACTCTATGGGGGACTACGGGACTCTATGGGACTCTATGGGGGACTACGGGACTCAATGGGGGACTATGGGACTCTATGGGGGACTATGGGTGACTATGGGACTCAATGGGGGACTATGGGACTCTGGGGGACTATGGGTGACTATGGGACTCTATGGGGGACTACGGGGCTCTATGGGGACTACGGGGCTCTTTGGGGGACTATTGGACTCTATAGGGGACTATGGGACTCTTTGTGGGACTATGGGACTCTATGGGGGACTATTGGGGACTATGGGACTCTATGAAAGACTATGGGACTCTTTGTGGGACTATGGGACTCTATGGGAGACTATGGGACTCGATGGGGGACTATGGGACTCGATGGGGGACTATGGGACTCGATGGGGGACTATGGGACTCGATGGGGGACTATGGGACTCGATGGGGGACTATGGGACTCGATGGGGGACTATGGGACTCGATGGGGGACTATGGGACTCGATGGGGGACTATGGGACTCGATGGGGGACTATGGGACTCGATGGTGGACTATGGGACTCAATGGGGGACTATGGGACTCTATGGGGGACTATGGGACTCTATGGGACTTTATGGGTGACTATGGGACCCTATGGGGGACTATGGGACTCGATGGGGGACTATGGGACTCTATGAAAGACTATGGGACTCTTTGTGGGACTATGGGACTCTATGGGAGACTATGGGACTCTATGGGAGACTATGGGACTCGATGGGGGACTATGGGACTTGATGGGGGATTATGGGACTTGATGGGGGACTATGGAACTCTATGGGGGACTACAGGACTCTATGTGGGACTACGTGACTCTATGTGGGACTACGTGACTCTATGGGGGACTATGGGACTCTATGGGGGACTATGGGACTCTATGGGGGACTACGGGACTCTATGGGGGACTATGGGACTCTATGGGGGACTACGGGACTCTATGTGGGACTACGGGACTCTATGTGGGACTCTATGGAGGACGCCATGGTGGACACTATGGGGGACAATATGAGGGACTATGGGGGACTCTATGGTGGACTATGGGACTCAATGGGTGACTATGGGATTCGATGGGGGACTAGGGGACTCTATGGGGGACTCTATGGAGGACGCCATGGTGGACACTATGGGGGACAATATGAGGGACTATGGGGGACTATGGTGGACTATGAAAGACTATGGGACTCTTTGTGGGACTATGGGACTCTTTGGGAGACTATGGGACTCTATGGGAGACTATGGGACTCGATGGGGGACTATGGGACTTGATGGGGGATTATGGGACTTGATGGGGGACTATGGAACTCTATGGGGGACTATGGGACTCTATGGGGGACTACAGGACTCTATGTGGGACTATGGGACTCTATGGGGGACTATGAAAGACTATGGGACTCTTTGTGGGACTATGGGACTCTATGGGAGACTATGGGACTCTATGGGAGACTATGGGACTCGATGGGGGACTATGGGACTTGATGGGGGATTATGGGAGTTGATGGGGGACTATGGAACTCTATGGGGGACTATGGGACTCTATGGGGGACTACAGGACTCTATGTGGGACTACGTGACTCTATGTGGGACTACGTGACTCTATGGGGGACTATGGGACTCTATGGGGGACTATGGGACTCTATGGGGGACTACGGGACTCTATGGGGGACTATGGGACTCTATGGGGGACTACGGGACTCTATGTGGGACTACGGGACTCTATGTGGGACTACAGGACTCTATGTGGGACTATGGAGGATGCCATGGTGGACACTATGGGGGACAATATGAGGGACTATGGGGGACTCTATGGTGGACTATGGGACTCAATGGGTGACTATGGGATTCGATGGGGGACTAGGGGACTCTATGGGGGACTCTATGGAGGACGCCATGGTGGACACTATGGGGGACAATATGAGGGACTATGGGGGACTCTATGGTGGACTATGGGACTCGATGGGTGACTATGGGACTCTATGGGGGACTATGGGACTCTATGGGGGACTATGGGACTCTATGGGGGACTATGGGACTCTATGGGGGACTATGGGACTCTATGGGGGACTACGGGACTCTATGGGGGACTACGGGACTCTATGGGACTCTATGGGGGACTACGGGACTCAATGGGGGACTATGGGACTCTATGGGGGACTATGGGTGACTATGGGACTCAATGGGGGACTATGGGACTCTGGGGGACTATGGGTGACTATGGGACTCTATGGGGGACTACGGGGCTCTATGGGGACTACGGGGCTCTTTGGGGGACTATTGGACTCTATAGGGGACTATGGGACTCTTTGTGGGACTATGGGACTCTATGGGGGACTATTGGGGACTATGGGACTCTATGAAAGACTATGGGACTCTTTGTGGGACTATGGGACTCTATGGGAGACTATGGGACTCGATGGGGGACTATGGGACTCGATGGGGGACTATGGGACTCGATGGGGGACTATGGGACTCGATGGGGGACTATGGGACTCGATGGGGGACTATGGGACTCGATGGGGGACTATGGGACTCGATGGGGGACTATGGGACTCGATGGGGGACTATGGGACTCGATGGGGGACTATGGGACTCGATGGTGGACTATGGGACTCAATGGGGGACTATGGGACTCTATGGGGGACTATGGGACTCTATGGGACTTTATGGGTGACTATGGGACCCTATGGGGGACTATGGGACTCGATGGGGGACTATGGGACTCTATGGGGGACTATGAAAGACTATGGGACTCTTTGTGGGACTATGGGACTCTATGGGAGACTATGGGACTCTATGGGAGACTATGGGACTCGATGGGGGACTATGGGACTTGATGGGGGATTATGGGACTTGATGGGGGACTATGGAACTCTATGGGGGACTACAGGACTCTATGTGGGACTACGTGACTCTATGTGGGACTACGTGACTCTATGGGGGACTATGGGACTCTATGGGGGACTATGGGACTCTATGGGGGACTACGGGACTCTATGGGGGACTATGGGACTCTATGGGGGACTACGGGACTCTATGTGGGACTACGGGACTCTATGTGGGACTCTATGGAGGACGCCATGGTGGACACTATGGGGGACAATATGAGGGACTATGGGGGACTCTATGGTGGACTATGGGACTCAATGGGTGACTATGGGATTCGATGGGGGACTAGGGGACTCTATGGGGGACTCTATGGAGGACGCCATGGTGGACACTATGGGGGACAATATGAGGGACTATGGGGGACTATGGTGGACTATGAAAGACTATGGGACTCTTTGTGGGACTATGGGACTCTTTGGGAGACTATGGGACTCTATGGGAGACTATGGGACTCGATGGGGGACTATGGGACTTGATGGGGGATTATGGGACTTGATGGGGGACTATGGAACTCTATGGGGGACTATGGGACTCTATGGGGGACTACAGGACTCTATGTGGGACTATGGGACTCTATGGGGGACTATGAAAGACTATGGGACTCTTTGTGGGACTATGGGACTCTATGGGAGACTATGGGACTCTATGGGAGACTATGGGACTCGATGGGGGACTATGGGACTTGATGGGGGATTATGGGAGTTGATGGGGGACTATGGAACTCTATGGGGGACTATGGGACTCTATGGGGGACTACAGGACTCTATGTGGGACTACGTGACTCTATGTGGGACTACGTGACTCTATGGGGGACTATGGGACTCTATGGGGGACTATGGGACTCTATGGGGGACTACGGGACTCTATGGGGGACTATGGGACTCTATGGGGGACTACGGGACTCTATGTGGGACTACGGGACTCTATGTGGGACTACAGGACTCTATGTGGGACTATGGAGGATGCCATGGTGGACACTATGGGGGACAATATGAGGGACTATGGGGGACTCTATGGTGGACTATGGGACTCAATGGGTGACTATGGGATTCGATGGGGGACTAGGGGACTCTATGGGGGACTCTATGGAGGACGCCATGGTGGACACTATGGGGGACAATATGAGGGACTATGGGGGACTCTATGGTGGACTATGGGACTCGATGGGTGACTATGGGACTCTATGGGGGACTATGGGACTCTATGGGGGACTATGGGACTCTATGGGGGACTATGGGACTCTATGGGGGACTATGCTCACTCTATGGGACTCTATGGGGGACTATGGGACTCTATATGGGACTTGATGGGGGACTATGGGACTTGATGGGGGACTATGGGGTCTCTATGGTGGACTATGGGACTCAATGGGTGACTATGGGATTCGATGGGGGACTAGGGGACTCTATGGGGGACTCTATGGAGGACGCCATGGTGGACACTATGGGGGACAATATGAGGGACTATGGGGGACTCTATGGTGGACTATGGGACTCGATGGGTGACTATGGAACTCTATGGGGGACTATGGGACTCTATGTGGGTCGATGGGTGACTATGGGACTCTATGGGGGACTATGCTCACTCTATGGGACTCTATGGGGGACTACGTGACTCTATGTGGGACTACGTGACTCTATGGGGGACTATGGGACTCTATGGGGGACTATGGGACTCTATGGGGGACTACGGGACTCTATGGGGGACTATGGGACTCTATGGGGGACTACGGGACTCTATGTTGGACTACGGGACTCTATGTGGGACTACGGGACTCTATGTGGGACTCTATGGAGGACGCCATGGTGGACACTATGGGGGACAATATAAGGGACTATGGGGGACTCTATGGTGGACTATGGGACTCAATGGGTGACTATGGGATTCGATGGGGGACTAGGGGACTCTATGGGGGACTCTATGGAGGACGCCATGGTGGACACTATGGGGGACAATATGAGGGACTATGGGGGACTATGGGACTCGATGGGTGACTATGGGACTCTATGGGTGACTATGGGACTCTATGGGGGACTATGGGACTCTATGGGGGACTATGGGACTCTATGGGGGACTATGGGACTCTATGGGGGACTATGGGACTCTATGGGGGACTATGGGACTCTATGGGGGACTATGGGACTCTATGGGGGACTATGGGACTCTATGGGGGACTATGGGACTCTATGGGGGGCTATGGGACTCTATGGGGGACTATGGGACTCTATGGGGGACTATGGGACTCTATGGGGGACTATGGGACTCTATGGGAGACTATGGGACTCTATGGGAGACTATGGGACTCGATGGGGGACTATGGAACTCGATGGGGGACTATGGGACTCGATGGGGGACTATGGGACTCGATGGGGGACTATGGGACTCGATGGGGGACTATGGGACTCGATGGGGGACTATGGGACTCGATGGTGGACTATGGGACTCAATGGGGGACTATGGGACTCTATGGGGGACTATGGGACTCTATGGGACTTTATGGGTGACTATGGGACCCTATGGGGGACTATGGGACTCGATGGGGGACTATGGGGATTATGGGGATTATGGGACTCTATGGGGGACTATGCTCACTCTTTGGGACTCTTTGGGGGACTATGGGACTCTATATGGGACTTTATGGGGGATTATGGGACTTGATGGGGGACTATGGAACTCTATGGGGGACTATGGGACTCTATGGGGGACTATGGGGATTATGGGGATTATGGGACTCTATGGGGGACTATGCTCACTCTTTGGGACTCTTTGGGGGACTATGGGACTCTATATGGGACTTGATGGGGGATTATGGGACTTGATGGGAGACTATGGAACTCTATGGGGGACTATGGGACTCTATGGGGGACTATGGGACTCTATGGGGGACTACGTGACTTTATGGGTGACTATGGGACTCTATGGGGGACTATGGGACTCTATGGGGGACTATGGGACTCTATGGGGGACTATGGGACTCTATGGGGGACTATGGGACTCTATGGGGACTACGGGGCTCTTTGGGGGACTATTGGACTCTATAGGGGACTATGGGACTCTTTGTGGGACTATGGGACTCTATGGGGGACTATGGGGGACTATGGGACTCTATGAAAGACTATGGGACTCTTTGTGGGACTATGGGACTCTATGGGAGACTATGGGACTCTATGGGAGACTATGGGACTCGATGGGGGACTATGGGACTCGAAGGGGGACTATGGGACTCGATGGGGGACTATGGGACTCGATGGGGGACTATGGGACTCGATGGGGGACTATGGGACTCGATGGGGGACTATGGGACTCGATGGGGGTCTATGGGGGACTATGGGACTCGATGGGGGACTATGGGGATTATGGGGATTATGGGACTCTATGGGGGACTATGCTCACTCTTTGGGACTCTTTGGGGGACTATGGGACTCTATATGGGACTTTATGGGGGATTATGGGACTTGATGGGGGACTATGGAACTCTATGGGGGACTATGGGACTCTATGGGGGACTATGGGGATTATGGGGATTATGGGACTCTATGGGGGACTATGCTCACTCTTTGGGACTCTTTGGGGGACTATGGGACTCTATATGGGACTTGATGGGGGATTATGGGACTTGATGGGGGACTATGGAACTCTATGGGGGACTATGGGACTCTATGGGGGACTACGTGACTCTATGTGGGACTACGTGACTCTATGTGGGATTACGTGACTCTATGGGGGACTACGGGACTCTATGGGGGACTATGGGACTCTATGGGGGACTATGGGACTCTATGGGGGACTATGGGACTCTATGGGGGACTATGGGACTCTATGGGGGACTATGGGACTCTATGGGGGACTATGGGACTCTATGGGGGACTACGGGACTCTATGTGGGACTACGGGACTCTATGTGGGACTACGGGACTCTATGTGGGACTATGGAGGATAATATGAGGGACTATGGGGGACTCTATGGTGGACTATGGGACTCAATGGGTGACTATGGGATTCGATGGGGGACTAGGGGACTCTATGGGGGACTCTATGGAGGACGCCATGGTGGACACTATGGGGGACAATATGAGGGACTATGGGGGACTCTATGGTGGACTATGGGACTCAATGGGTGACTATGGGACTCTATGGGGGACTATGGGACTCTATGGGGGACTATGGGACTCTATGGGGGACTATGGGACTCTATGGGGGACTATGCTCACTCTATGGGACTCTATGGGGGACTATGGGACTCTATATGGGACTTGATGGGGGACTATGGGACTTGATGGGGGACTATGGAACTCTATGGGGGACTACGGGGCTCCATGGGGGACTATGGGACTCTATGTGGGACTATGGGACTCTATGGGGGACTATGGGACTCTATGGGGGACTATGGGACTCTATGGGGGACTATGGGACTCTATGGGACTTTATGGGTGACTATGGGACTCTATGGGGGACTATGGGACTCTATGGGGGACTACAGGACTCTATGTGGGACTACGTGACTCTATGTGGGACTACGTGACTCTATGGGGGACTATGGGACTCTATGGGGGATGGGCCTGCGTCTTGTGACCGTAGCGTACGTGTAGGTATGTACGGCAGGACCAAATCATAGAGATAGATAGGAGCAAGCCCATGTAATGCTTTGTAGGTTAGCAGTAAAACCTTGAAATCAGCCCTTGCTTTGACAGGAAGCCAGTGTAGAGAGGCTAGCACTGGAGTAATATGATCAAATTTTTTGGTTCTAGTCAGGATTCTAGCAGCCGTATTTAGCACTAACTGAAGTTTATTTAGTGCTTTATCCGGGTAGCCGGAAAGTAGAGCATTGCAGTAGTCTAACCTGGAAGTGACAAAAGCATGGATTAATTTTTCTGCATCATTTTTGGACAGAAAGTTCCTGATTTTTGCAATGTTACGTAGATGGAAAAAAGCTGTCCTTGAAATGGTCTTGATATGTTCTTCAAAAGAGAGATCAGGGTCCAGAGTAACGCCGAGGTCCTTCACAGTTTTATTTGAGACGACTGTACAACCATTAAGATTAATTGTCAGATTCAACAGAAGATCTCTTTGTTTCTTGGGACCTAGAACAAGCATCTCTGTTTTGTCCGAGTTTAAAAGTAGAAAGTTTGCAGCCATCCACTTCCTTATGTCTGAAACACATTCTTCTAGCAAGGGCAATTTTGGGGCTTCACCATGTTTAATTGAAATGTACAGCTGTGTGTCATCTGCATAGCAGTGAAAGTTAACATTATGTTTTCGAATAACATCCCCAAGAGGTAAAATATATAGTGAAAACAATAGTGGTCCTAAAACGGAACCTTGAGGAACACCGAAATTTACAGTTGATTTGTCAGAGGACAGACCATTCACAGAGACAAACTGATATCTTTCCGACAGATAAGATCTAAACCAGGCCAGAACTTGTCCGTGTAGACCAATTTGGGTTTCCAATCTCTCCAAAAGAATGTGGTGATCGATGGTATCAAAAGCAGCACTAAGGTCTAGGAGCACGAGGACAGATGCAGAGCCTCGGTCCGATGCCATTAAAATGTCATTTACCACCTTCACAAGTGCCGTCTCAGTGCTATGATGGGGTCTAAAACCAGACTGAAGCATTTCGTATACATTGTTTGTCTTCAGGAAGGCAGTGAGTTGTTGCGCAACAGCCTTTTCTAAAATTTTTGAGAGGAATGGAAGATTCGATATAGGCCGATAGTTTTTTATATTTTCTGGGTCAAGGTTTGGCTTTTTCAAGAGAGGCTTTATTACTGCCACTTTTAGTGAGTTTGGTACACATCCGGTGGATAGAGAGCCGTTTATTATGTTCAACATAGTAGGGCCAAGCACAGGAAGCAGCTCTTTCAGTAGTTTAGTTGGAATAGGGTCCAGTATGCAGCTTGAAGGTTTAGAGGCCATGATTATTTTCATCATTGTGTCAAGAGATATAGTACTAAAACACTTGAGTGTCTCTCTTGATCCTAGGTCCTGGCAGAGTTGTGCAGACTCAGGACAACTGAGCTTTGAAGGAATACGCAGATTTAAGGAAGAGTCCGTAATTTGCTTTCTAATAATCATAATCTTTTCCTCAAAGAAGTTCATGAATTTATCACTGCTAAAGTGAAAGTCATCCTCTCTTGGGGAATGCTGCTTTTTAGTTAGCTTTGCGACAGTATCAAAAAGGAATTTCGGATTGTTCTTATTTTCCTCAATTAAGTTAGAAAAATAGGATGATCGAGCAGCAGTAAGGGCTCTTCGGTACTGCACAGTACTGTCTTTCCAAGCTAGTCGGAAGACTTCCAGTTTGGTGTGGCGCCATTTCCGTTCCAATTTTCTGGAAGCTTGCTTCAGAGCTCGGGTATTTTCTGTGTACCAGGGAGCTAGTTTCTTATGAGAAATGTTTTTAGTTTTTAGGGGTGCAACTGCATCTAGGGTATTGCGCAAGGTTAAGTTGAGTTCCTCAGTTAGGTGGTTAACTGATTTTTGTCCTCTGGCGTCCTTGGGTAGGCAGAAGGAGTCTGGAAGGACATCAAGGAATCTTTGTGTTGTCTGTGAATTTATAGCACGACTTTTGATGATCCTTGGTTGGGGTCTGAGCAGATTATTTGTTGCAATTGCAAACGTAATAAAATGGTGGTCCGATAGTCCAGGATTATGAGGAAAAACATTAAGATCCACAACATTTATTCCATGGGACAAAACTAGGTCCAGCGTATGACTGTGACAGTGAGTGGGTCCAGAGACATGTTGGACAAAACCCACTGAGTCGATGATGGCTCCGAAAGCCTTTTGGAGTGGGTCTGTGGACTTTTCCATGTGAATATTAAAGTCACCAAAGATTAGAATATTATCCGCTATGACTACAAGGTCCGATAGGAATTCAGGGAACTCAGTGAGGAACGCTGTATATGGCCCAGGAGGCCTGTAAACAGTAGCTATAAAAAGTGATTGAGTAGGCTGCATAGATTTCATGACTAGAAGCTCAAAAGACGAAAACGTCATTTTTTTTTTGTAAATTGAAATTTGCTATCGTAAATGTTAGCAACACCTCCGCCTTTGCGGGATGCACGGGGGATATGGTCACTAGTGTAGCCAGGAGGTGAGGCCTCATTTAACACAGTAAATTCATCAGGCTTAAGCCATGTTTCAGTCAGGCCAATCACATCAAGATTATGATCAGTGATTAGTTCATTGACTATAATTGCCTTTAAAGTAAGGGATCTAACATTAAGTAGCCCTATTTTGAGATGTGAGGTATCATGATCTCTTTCAATAATGACAGGAATGGAGGTGGTCTTTATCCTAGTGAGATTGCTAAGGCGAACACCGCCATGTTTAGTTTTGCCCAACCTAGGTCGAGGCACAGACACGGTCTCAATGGTGATAGCTGAGCTGACTACACTGACTGTGCTAGTGGCAGACTCCACTATGCTGGCAGGCTGGCTAACAGCCTGCTGCCTGGCCTGCACCCTATTTCATTGTGGAGCTAGAGGAGTTAGAGCCCTGTCTATGTTGGTAGATAAAATGAGAGCACCCCTCCAGCTAGGATGGAGTCCGTCACTCCTCAGCAGGTCAGGCTTGGTCCTGTTTGTGGGCGAGTCCCAGAAAGAGGGCCAATTATCTACAAATTCTATCTTTTGGGAGGGGCAGAAAACAGTTTTCAACCAGCGATTGAGTTGTGAGACTCTGCTGTAGAGCTCATCACTCCCCCTAACTGGGAGGGGGCCAGAGACAATTACTCGATGCCGACACATCTTTCTAGCTGATTTACACACAGAAGCTATGTTGCGCTTGGTGATCTCTGACTGTTTCATCCTAACATCGTTGGTGCCGACGTGGATAACAATATCTCTATACTCTCTACACTCGCCAGTTTTAGCTTTAGCCAGCACCATCTTCAGATTAGCCTTAACGTCGGTAGCCCTGCCCCCCGGTAAACAGTGTATGATCGCTGGATGATTCTGAAGTCTAATACTGCGGGTAATGGAGTCGCCAATGACTAGAGTTTTCAATTTGTCAGAGCTAATGGTGGGAAGCTTCGGCGTCTCAGACCCCGTAACGGGAGGAGTAGAGACCAGAGAAGACTCGGCCTCTGACTCCGACCCGCTGCTTAATGGGGAAAACCGGTTGAAAGTTTCTGTCGGCTGAATGAGCGACACCGGTTGAGCGTTCCTACAGCATTTCCTTCCAGAAACCGTGAGAAAGTTGTCCGGCTGCGGGGACTGTGCCAGGGGATTTATACTACTATCTGTACTTACTGGTGGCACAGACGCTGTTTCATCCTTTCCTACACTGAAATTACCCTTGCCTAGCGATTGCGTCTGAAGCTGGGCTTGTAGCACAGCTATCCTCGCCGTAAGGCGAGTACAGCGACTACAATTAGAAGGCATCATGTTAATGTTACTACTTAGCTTCGGCTGTTGGAGGTCCTGACGAATCGTGTCCAGATAAAGCGTCCGGAGTGAAAAAGTTGAGTAGGAAAAAACAAAAATATAAACGGTAATTAAAAAGTAAAAACCGTAAATTTGTCAGGTAGCAAAACAGGTTGGCAACAAAACGCACAGCAACTCAAAAACAAGTCTGCAAGTCGTGACCGGAAATGACGTTGTGTTCAAATCCAAGTACCGAAAAACTATGGGACTCGATGGGGGACTATGGTACTCATTGGGGGACTATGGGACTCTATGGGGGACTACAGGACTCTATGTTGGACTACGTGACTCTATGGGGGACTATGGGACTCTATGGGGGACTACGGGACTCTATGGGGGACTATGGGACTCTATGGGGGACTATGGGACTCTATGGGGGACTACGGGACTCTATGTGGGACTACGGGACTCTATGTGGGACTACGGGACTCTATGTGGGACTCTATGGAGGATGCCATGGTGGACACTATGGGGGACAATATGAGGGACTATGGGGGACTCTATGGTGGACTATGGGACTCAATGGGTGACTATGGGATTAAATTGGGGACTAGGGGACTCTATGGGGGACTCTATGGAGGACGCCATGGTGGACACTATGGGGGACAATATGAGGGACTATGGGGGACTCTATGGTGGACTATGGGACTCAATGGGTGACTATGGGATTCGATGGGGGACTAGGGGACTCTATGGGGGACTCTATGGAGGACGCCATGGTGGACACTATGGGGGACAATATGAGGGACTATGGGGGACTCTATGGTGGACTATGGGACTCGATGGGTGACTATGGGACTCGATGGGTGACTATGGGACTCGATGGGTGACTATGGGGGACTATGGGGGACTATGGGACTCTATGAAAGACTATGGGACTCTATGGGGGACTATGGGACTCTATGGGAGACAATGGGACTCTATGGGAGACAATGGGACTCTATGGGAGACTATGGGACTCTATGGGGGACTATGGGACTCTATGGGGGACTATGGGACTCTATGGGAGACTATGGGACTCTATGGGGGACTATGGGACTCTATGGGGGACTATGGGACTCTATGGGGGACTATGGGACTCTATGGGGGACTATGGGACTCTATGGGGGACTATGGGACTCTATGGGACTTTATGGGTGACTATGGGACCCTATGGGGGACTATGGGACTCGATGGGTGACTATGGGGGACTATGGGGATTTTGGGGATTATGGGACTCTATGGGGGACTATGCTCACTCTTTGGGACTCTTTGGGGGACTATGGGACTCTATATGGGACTTGATGGGGGACTATGGGACTTGATGGGGGACTACGTGACTCTATGGGGGACTATGGGACTCTATGGGGGACTACGGGACTCTATGGGGGACTACGGGACTCTATGGGGGACTATGGGACTCTATGGGGGACTATGGGACTCTATGGGGGACTATGGGACTCTATGGGGGACTACGGGACTCTATGTGGGACTACGGGACTCTATGTGGGACTCTATGGAGGACGCCATGGTGGACACTATGGGGGACAATATGAGGGACTATGGGGGACTCTATGGTGGACTATGGGACTCAATGGGTGACTATGGGATTCGATGGGGGACTAGGGGACTCTATGGGGGACTCTATGGAGGACGCCATGGTGGACACTATGGGGGACAATATGAGGGACTATGGGGGACTCTATGGTGGACTATGGGACTCGATGGGTGACTATGGGACTCTATGGGGGACTATGGGACTCGATGGGGGACTATGGGACTCGATGGGGGACTATGGGACTCGATGGGGGACTATGGGGGACTATGGGGGACTATGGGACTCTATGAAAGACTATGGGACTCTATGGGGGACTATGGGACTCTATGGGAGAATATGGGACTATGGGGGACTATGGGACTCTATGGGGGACTATGGGACTCTATGGGGGACTATGGGACTCTATGGGGGACTATGGGACTCTATGGGGGACTATGGGACTCTATGGGGGACTATGGGACTCTATGGGGGAGTATGGGACTCTATGGGGGACTATGGGACTCTATGGGGGACTATGGGACTCTATGGGGGACTATGGGACTCTATGGGGGACTATGGGACTCTATGGGGGGCTATGGGACTCTATGGGACTCTATGGGTGACTATGGGACTCTATGGGGGACTATGGGACTCTATGGGGGACTATGGGACTCTATGGGGGACTATGGGACTCAATGGGAGACTATGGGACTCTTTGGAAGACTATGGGACTCTATGGGAGACTATGGGACTCTATGGGAGACTATGGGACTCTATGGAAGACTATGGGACTCTATGGGGGACTATGGGACTCTATGGGGGACTATGGGACTCTATGGGACTTTATGGGTGACTATGGGACCCTATGGGGGACTATGGGACTCGATGGGTGACTATGGGACTCGATGGGTGACTATGGGACTCTATGGGAGACTATGGGACTCTATGGAAGACTATGGGACTCTATGGGGGACTATGGGACTCTATGGGACTTTATGGGTGACTATGGGACCCTATGGGGGACTATGGGACTCGATGGGTGACTATGGGACTCTATGGGGGACTATGGGGATTATGGGACTCTATGGGGGACTATGCTCACTCTTTGGGACTCTTTGGGGGACTATGAGACTCTATATGGGACTTGATGGGGGACTATGGGACTTGATGGGGGACTATGGGACTCTATGGGGGACTATGGGGGACTATGGGAGTCTATGGGGGACTATGGGACTCTATGGGTGACTATGGGACTCCATGGGGGACTATGGGACTCTATGGGGGACTATGAGACTATGGGACTATGGGACTACGAGACTGCTAGACGTCATTTCCGGTCACGACTTGCAGACTTGTTTTTGAGTTGCTGTGCGTTTTGTTGCCAACCTGTTTTGCTACCTGACAAATTTACGGTTTTTACTTTTTAATTACCGTGTATATTTTTGTTTTTTCCTACTCAACTTTTTCACTCCGGACGCTTTATCTGGACACGATTCGTCAGGACCTCCAACAGCCGAAGCTAAGTAGTAACATTAACATGATGCCTTCTAATTGTAGTCGCTGCTACAAGCCCAGCTTCAGACGCAATCGCTAGGCAAGGGTAATTTCAGTGTAGGAAAGGATGAGACCGCGTCTGTGCCACCAGTAAGTACAGATAGTAGTATAAATCCCCTGGCACAGTCCCCGCAGCCGGACAACTTTCTCACGGTTTCTGGAAGGAAATGCTGTAGGAACGCTCGACCGGTGTCGCTCATTCAGCCGACAGAAACTTTCAACCGGTTTTCCCCATTAAGCAGCGGGTCGGAGTCAGAGGCCGAGTCTTCTCTGGTCTCTACTCCTCCCGTTACGGGGTCTGAGACGCCGAAGCTTCCCACCATTAGCTCTGACAAATTGAAAACTCTAGTCATTGGCGACTCCATTACCCGCAGTATTAGACTTGAGAATCATCCAGCGATCATACACTGTTTACCGGGGGGCAGGGCTACCGACGTTAAGGCTAATCTGAAGATGGTGCTGGCTAAAGCTAAAACTGGCGAGTGTAGAGAGTATAGAGATATTGTTATCCACGTCGGCACCAACGATGTTAGGATGAAACAGTCAGAGATCACCAAGCGCAACATAGCTTCTGTGTGTAAATCAGCTAGAAAGATGTGTCGGCATCGAGTAATTGTCTCTGGCCCCCTCCCAGTTAGGGGGAGTGATGAGCTCTACAGCAGAGTCTCACAACTCAATCGCTGGTTGAAAACTGTTTTCTGCCCCTCCCAAAAGATAGAATTTGTAGATAATTGGCCCTCTTTCTGGGACTCGCCCACAAACAGGACCAAGCCTGACCTGCTGAGGAGTGACGGACTCCATCCTAGCTGGAGGGGTGCTCTCATTTTATCTACCAACATAGACAGGGCTCTAACTCCTCTAGCTCCACAATGAAATAGGGTGCAGGCCAGGCAGCAGGCTGTTAGCCAGCCTGCCAGCATAGTGGAGTCTGCCACTAGCACAGTCAGTGTAGTCAGCTCAGCTATCACCATTGAGACCGTGTCTGTGCCTCGACCTAGGTTGGGCAAAACTAAACATGGCGGTGTTCGCCTTAGCAATCTCACTAGGATAAAGACCACCTCCATTCCTGTCATTATTGAAAGAGATCATGATACCTCACATCTCAAAATAGGGCTACTTAATGTTAGATCCCTTACTTTAAAGGCAATTATAGTCAATGAACTAATCACTGATCATAATCTTGATGTGATTGGCCTGACTGAAACATGGCTTAAGCCTGATGAATTTACTGTGTTAAATGAGGCCTCACCTCCTGGCTACACTAGTGACCATATCCCCCGTGCATCCCGCAAAGGCGGAGGTGTTGCTAACATTTACGATAGCAAATTTCAATTTACAAAAAAAAAATGACGTTTTCGTCTTTTGAGCTTCTAGTCATGAAATCTATGCAGCCTACTCAATCACTTTTTATAGCTACTGTTTACAGGCCTCCTGGGCCATATACAGCGTTCCTCACTGAGTTCCCTGAATTCCTATCGGACCTTGTAGTCATAGCGGATAATATTCTAATCTTTGGTGACTTTAATATTCACATGGAAAAGTCCACAGACCCACTCCAAAAGGCTTTCGGAGCCATCATCGACTCAGTGGGTTTTGTCCAACATGTCTCTGGACCCACTCACTGTCACAGTCATACGCTGGACCTAGTTTTGTCCCATGGAATAAATGTTGTGGATCTTAATGTTTTTCCTCATAATCCTGGACTATCGGACCACCATTTTATTACGTTTGCAATTGCAACAAATAATCTGCTCAGACCCCAACCAAGGATCATCAAAAGTCGTGCTATAAATTCACAGACAACACAAAGATTCCTTGATGTCCTTCCAGACTCCTTCTGCCTACCCAAGGACGCCAGAGGACAAAAATCAGTTAACCACCTAACTGAGGAACTCAACTTAACCTTGCGCAATACCCTAGATGCAGTTGCACCCCTAAAAACTAAAAACATTTCTCATAAGAAACTAGCTCCCTGGTACACAGAAAATACCCGAGCTCTGAAGCAAGCTTCCAGAAAATTGGAACGGAAATGGCGCCACACCAAACTGGAAGTCTTCCGACTAGCTTGGAAAGACAGTACTGTGCAGTACCGAAGAGCCCTTACTGCTGCTCGATCATCCTATTTTTCTAACTTAATTGAGGAAAATAAGAACAATCCGAAATTCCTTTTTGATACTGTCGCAAAGCTAACTAAAAAGCAGCATTCCCCAAGAGAGGATGACTTTCACTTTAGCAGTGATAAATTCATGAACTTCTTTGAGGAAAAGATTATGATTATTAGAAAGCAAATTACGGACTCTTCCTTAAATCTGCGTATTCCTTCAAAGCTCAGTTGTCCTGAGTCTGCACAACTCTGCCAGGACCTAGGATCAAGAGAGACACTCAAGTGTTTTAGTACTATATCTCTTGACACAATGATGAAAATAATCATGGCCTCTAAACCTTCAAGCTGCATACTGGACCCTATTCCAACTAAACTACTGAAAGAGCTGCTTCCTGTGCTTGGCCCTACTATGTTGAACATAATAAACGGCTCTCTATCCACCGGATGTGTACCAAACTCACTAAAAGTGGCAGTAATAAAGCCTCTCTTGAAAAAGCCAAACCTTGACCCAGAAAATATAAAAAACTATCGGCCTATATCGAATCTTCCATTCCTCTCAAAAATTTTAGAAAAGGCTGTTGCGCAACAACTCACTGCCTTCCTGAAGACAAACAATGTATACGAAATGCTTCAGTCTGGTTTTAGACCCCATCATAGCACTGAGACGGCACTTGTGAAGGTGGTAAATGACATTTTAATGGCATCGGACCGAGGCTCTGCATCTGTCCTCGTGCTCCTAGACCTTAGTGCTGCTTTTGATACCATCGATCACCACATTCTTTTGGAGAGATTGGAAACCCAAATTGGTCTACACGGACAAGTTCTGGCCTGGTTTAGATCTTATCTGTCGGAAAGATATCAGTTTGTCTCTGTGAATGGTCTGTCCTCTGACAAATCAACTGTAAATTTCGGTGTTCCTCAAGGTTCCGTTTTAGGACCACTTTTGTTTTCACTATATATTTTACCTCTTGGGGATGTTATTCGAAAACATAATGTTAACTTTCACTGCTATGCAGATGACACACAGCTGTACATTTCAATTAAACATGGTGAAGCCCCAAAATTGCCCTTGCTAGAAGAATGTGTTTCAGACATAAGGAAGTGGATGGCTGCAAACTTTCTACTTTTAAACTCGGACAAAACAGAGATGCTTGTTCTAGGTCCCAAGAAACAAAGAGATCTTCTGTTGAATCTGACAATTAATCTTAATGGTTGTACAGTCGTCTCAAATAAAACTGTGAAGGACCTCGGCGTTACTCTGGACCCTGATCTCTCTTTTGAAGAACATATCAAGACCATTTCAAGGACAGCTTTTTTCCATCTACGAAACATTGCAAAAATCAGGAACTTTCTGTCCAAAAATGATGCAGAAAAATTAATCCATGCTTTTGTCACTTCCAGGTTAGACTACTGCAATGCTCTACTTTCCGGCTACCCGGATAAAGCACTAAATAAACTTCAGTTAGTGCTAAATACGGCTGCTAGAATCCTGACTAGAACCAAAAAATTTGATCATATTACTCCAGTGCTAGCCTCTCTACACTGGCTTCCTGTCAAAGCAAGGGCTGATTTCAAGGTTTTACTGCTAACCTACAAAGCATTACATGGGCTTGCTCCTATCTATCTCTCTGATTTGGTCCTGCCGTACATACCTACACGTACGCTACGGTCACAAGACGCAGGCCTCCTAATTGTCCCTAGAATTTTTAAGCAAACAGCTGGAGGCAGGGCTTTCTCCTATAGAGCTCCATTTTTATGGAACGGTCTGCCTACCCATGTCAGAGACGCAAACTCGGTCTCAACCTTTAAGTCTCTACTGAAGACTCATCTCTTCAGTGGGTCATATGATTGAGTGTAGTCTGGCCCAGGAGTGGGAGGGTGAACGGAAAGGCTCTGGAGCAACGAACCACCCTTGCTGTCTCTGCCTGGCCGGTTCCCCTCTTTCCACTGGGATTCTCTGCCTCTAACCCTATTACAGGGGCTGAGTCACTGGCTTTACTGGGGCTCTCTCATGCCGTCCCTGGAGGAGGTGCGTCACCTGAGTGGGTTGAGTCACTGATGTGGTCATCCTGTCTGGGTTGGCGCCCCCCCCCCCCCCCCCTTAAGTTGTGCCGTGGCGGAGGTCTTTGTGGGCTATACTCAGCCTTGTCTCAGGATGGTAAGTTGGTGGTTGAAGATATCCCTCTAGTGGTGTGGGGGCTGTGCTTTGGCAAAGTGGGTGGGGTTATATCCTTCCTGTTTGGCCCTGTCCGGGGGTGTCCTCGGAGTGGGCCACAGTGTCTCCTGACCCCTCCTGTCTCAGCCTCCAGTATTTATGCTGCAGTAGTTTATGTGTCGGGGGGCTAGGGTCAGTTTGTTATATCTGGAGTACTTCTCCTGTCCTATTCGGTGTCCTGTGTGAATCTAAGTGTGCGTTCTCTAATTCTCTCCTTCTCTCTTTCTCTCTCTCGGAGGACCTGAGCCCTAGGACCATGCCCCAGGAATACCTGACATGATGACTCCTTGCTGTCCCCAGTCCACCTGGCTGTGCTGCTGCTCCAGTTTCAACTGTTCTGCCTTATTATTATTCGACCATGCTGATCATTTATGAACATTTGAACATCTTGGCCATGTTCTGTTATAATCTCCACCCGGCACAGCCAGAAGAGGACTGGCCATCCCACATATGCTCTCTCTAATTCTCTCTTTCTTTCTCTCTCTCGGAGGACCTGAGCCCTAGGACCATGCCCCAGGAATACCTGACATGATGACTCCTTGCTGTCCCCAGTCCACCTGACTGTGCTGCTGCTCCAGTTTCAACTATTCTGCCTTATTATTATTCGACCATGCTGGTCATTTATGAACATTTGAACATCTTGACCATGTTTTGTTATAATCTCCACCCGGCACAGCCAGAAGAGGACTGGCCACCCCACATAGCCTGGTTCCTCTCTAGGTTTCTTCCTAGGTTTTGGCCTTTCTAGGGAGTTTTTCCTAGCCACCGTGCTTCTTCACCTGCATTGCTTGCTGTTTGGGGTTTTAGGCTGGGTTTCTGTACAGCACTTTGAGATATCAGCTGATGTACGAAGGGCTATATAAAATAAATTTGATTTGATTGATGATTTGATTTGATTATGGGGGACTATGAGACTCGATGGGGGTCTATGGTCATAGTAGGACACCATATAAGGAATAGGGCTGTCTGGGCCTTTCATTCCTGCACTCCTCTTATCTGTCTTGATTGATCACAAGATGTCAAGCAGTGCACACGTCTAAGGGGCCTGTATTCACAATAGGAGGGATGATCTTGGATCAGGTCCTGCGGTCCATAGAATGATATTCTGATCCAGAGGGAGGGGAGGGCTGAAGCAGGGTTCTATTGCCATCCACGCCCCCTCTCCTGGGCCTGTAGGTATACTGAGGTGGAGCCCCCTCTCCTGGGCCTGTAGGTATACTGAGGTGGAGCCCCCTCTCCTGGGCCTGTAGGTATACTGAGGTGGGGCCCCCTCTCCTGGGCCTGTAGGTATACTGAGGTGGGGCCCCCTCTCCTGGGCCTGTAGGTATACTGAGGTGGAGCCCCCTCTCCTGGGCCTGTAGGTATACTGAGGTGGGGCCCCCTCTCCTGGGCCTGTAGGTATACTGAGGTGGGGCCCCCTCTCCTGGGCCTGTAGGTATACTGTGGTTGGGCCCCCTATCCTGGGCCTGTATGTATATTGAGGTAGGCCCCCCTATCCTGGGCCTGTAGGTATATTGAGGTGGGGCCCCCTATCCTGGGTCTGTAGGTATACTGAGGTGTGGCCCCCTCTCCTGGGCCAGAATATTTAAAATAATATAAAGCCCATAAATTGGTTAAAGACTCCAGTCACAGACTGTTCTCCCTGTTACCACAGGGCAAGTGGTACCGGAGCACCAGGTCTAGGACCAAAAGGCTCCTAGGACCAAAAGGTCTAGGACCAAAAGGCTAATGTTAGCTAGGTGGCTGATGCTTACATTAGGTAGGTGGATAATGTTAGCTGGGTTAGCATTACCATTAGGAGTTAGGTTAAAAGGTTAAGGTCAGTGTTAGGGGAAGGGTTAGCTAACATGCTAAGTTGGTGCAAAGTAGCTAAAAAGTTAAAGTCATTAATGATGAGATTAAAACACAACCTTTGGCTTGCTAGATGTCACATTATAACCCTACCCATCCACCACAACCAACCATCCTCCTTTCATTTTATGCCTTAAAAAGTCATCTTCTGTCTAATGTAACCATACCCAACTAATTTGAGTGTCCTGGATTTACATGTACCATGTTACGTCTAGTCTATGAGACCAGGTTGAGATATGAAGGCAGCAGCAACAGGAAGACAGAACAGCACCCTGTAACACAGAGACAAACAGAGAAAGTAGAGGTAAAAGAGGACAGGACTGTGTTGTGTAAAATGCAGAAAGATGATGTGCTGGTGGAAGTTAAGCAGGTACATAAAGACCTGACGTGGTGGTGCTGACAGACAGTGAGGTGATTTCAAAACGGGACAAAGACTTGAGTGAGATGAAATAAGCCTCCTCATTCGCCCCTTTTGTGCTCAGCTCAGAATCGGAAAAAAAAAGACCAATCTCTCAAATTGTCTCTTGGTCTCTTTCTTCCAGTCCGACCAACAGACGTGTCTCCCTGGGGATTAGATAGATTTTTCTGCTCTCCTTCCACCTCCAAATGACATCCTGGTTGAGATGGATCACAAAGGGGGGGGGGGGGGGGGATCAGCAGATAGACAAAGAGAGGGATAGAGAAAGAGAGGGATAGAGAAATAGAGGGATAGAGAAAGAGAGGGATAGAGAAAGAGAGGGATAGAGAAAGAGAGGGATAGAGAAAGAGAGGGATAGAGAAAGAGAGGCATGGAGAAAGAGAGGGATAGAGAAAGAGAGGGATAGAGAAAGAGAGGGATGGAGAAAGAGAGGGATAGAGAAAGAAAGAGGTTATGGCGCAGCCTCACGTTCAACAAGACTGGAGAGGAACTCACTGGGCCTGGCAACAAGACTGGAGAGGAACTCACTGGGCCTGGCAACAAGACTGGAGAGGAACTCACTGGGCCTAGCAACAAGACTGGAGAGGAACTCACTGGGCCTGGCAACAAGACTGGAGAGGAACTCACTGGGCCTGGCAACAAGACTGGAGAGGAACTCACTGGGCCTGGCAACAAGACAGGATAGGGACTCACTGGGCCTGGCAACAAGACTGGAGAGGAACTCACTGGGCCTGGCAACAAGACTGGAGAGGAACTCACTGGGCCTGGCAACAAGACTGGAGAGGGACTCACTGGGCCTGGCAACAAGACTGGAGAGGAACAAACTGGGCCTAGTAACAAGACTGGAGAGGAACTCACTGGGCCTGGCAACAAGACTGGAGAGGGACTCACTGGGCCTGGCAACAAGACTGGAGAGGGACTCACTGGGCCTGGCAACAAGACTGGAGAGGAACTCACTGGGCCTGGCAACAAGACTGGAGAGGAACAGAGGAGGAACAAAGAGGTGGAAAGATGAGCGGTGTGATGGACAGCACCACCGTGCTGTCTGGGACATAGACTTTCACATCAGAGAGACTGTAATTTAGGGTTACCGCACACACAGACAGACATGCTGTCCATTACACACACAGTAGATATAACTGTAAATATCTGTAACTCTCCCCATCCTAGAAACCCACCGACCTAATCTACTGTCATCATTCTATCTCCTCTCTCTCTCTCTCTCTTACTCCCCCCCCACTCTCTCTCTGCTCTCTCTCCCTCTCTCTCTCTCTCTCTCTCTCTCTCTCTCTCTCTCTCTGCTCTCTCTCTCTCTACTCTCTCTCTCCTTTCTACTCTCTCTCTCTCTCCTTTCTCTCTCTACTCTCTCTCTCTACTCTCTCCTCTCTCTCTCTCTCTACTCTCTCTCCCCCTCCCTCTCTCCTCTCTCTCCGCTCTCTGTCTCTCTCTTACTCTCCCCCTCTCTCTCTCTCCTCTCTCTCTGTCTCTCTCTCTCTCTTACTCCCCCCCCTCTCTCTCTCTCTCCCACTCTACCTCTCTACTCTTCTCTCTCTCTCTACTCTCCCCCTCTCTCTCTCTCTCTACTCTCCCCCCTCTGTCTCTCTATCTACTCTCCTCTCTCTCTATCCTCTCTCTCGCTACTCTTCTCTCTTTCTTCTCTCTCTCTCCTCTCTCTCTCCTCTCTCTCTCTCTCACAACATTTTTCTAATTTTTACTTGTTTTTTTTCCCTTTCTGTTGTGCTGCATTTCATTCCATTTCTCTCTGGTCCCATGCGGTCAACGACAGGGCTTGGATTGGAAAAGTAAACTGGAGAAATGGGTCTTAAATTGAGCTTTTGTTGAGGAAGCTGTAGCCCACATTCTCTCTGTTCACTATTCACATGGATTACTATGGATTTTATGACTCTCATTCTATAGCAGCAACACTTCAAAATGTGTGTGTGTGTGTGTGTGTGTGTGTGTGTGTGTGTGGCTAAAACTACTAAATACACTGAGTATACAAAACACTAACACCTGCGTTTCCTTGACATAGACTGACCAGGTGAATCCAGCTGAAGCTATGAGTCCTTCTTGATTTCACTTGTTAAATAGTGTAGGGTGGGAGACGGGTTAAAGAAGGATTTTTAAGCCTTGAGACATGGATTGTGTTTGTGTGCCATTCAGAGGATGAATGAGCAAGACAAAATATAAAATGTCTCTGAACGGGGTATGGTAGTAGGTACCAGGTGCACCGGTTGGTGTCAAGAACTGCAATGCTGCTGGGTTTTTCACACTCAACAGTTTCCCGTGTGTATCAAGAATGGTCCACCACCCAAAGGACATCCAGCCAACCTGACACAACTGTGGGAAGCTTTGGAGTCAACATGGGCATCCCTGTGGAACACTTTCGGCACCTTGTGGAGTCCATGACCTGATGAATTGAGGCTGTTCTGGGGACAAAGGGGTTAGGAAGGTGTTCTTAATGTTTTGTGCACTCGGTGTATATAATGTCCCTGCAGTTTGATATATGTCCACACGGTGGCAATGTGGTAATGTACCTTCATCCACAATGTTAATGTTTTGTGATCAGATGTTGGTTTCAAATCAAATCACATTTTATTGGTCACATGGTTAGCAGATGTTATTGGTCACATGGTTAGCAGATGTTATTGGTCACGTGCTTAGCAGATGTTATTGGTCACATGCTTAGCAGATGTTATTGGTCACATGGTTAGCAGATGTTATTGGTCACATGGTCAGCAGATGTTATTGGTCACATGGTTAGCAGATGTTAATGGTCACACGGTTAGCAGATGTTATTGGTCACATGGTTAGCAGATGTTCTGGCCTGGTTTAGATCTTATCTGTCGGAAAGATATCAGTTTGTCTCTGTGAATGGTCTGTCCTCTGACAAATCAACTGTAAATTTCGGTGTTCCTCAAGGTTCCGTTTTAGGACCACTATTGTTTTCACTATATATTTTACCTCTTGGGGATGTTATTCGAAAACATAATGTTAACTTTCACTGCTATGCAGATGACACACAGCTGTACATTTCAATTAAACATGGTGAAGCCCCAAAATTGCCCTTGCTAGAAGAATGTGTTTCAGACATAAGGAAGTGGATGGCTGCAAACTTTCTACTTTTAAACTCGGACAAAACAGAGATGCTTGTTCTAGGTCCCAAGAAACAAAGAGATCTTCTGTTGAATCTGACAATTAATCTTAATGGTTGTACAGTCGTCTCAAATAAAACTGTGAAGGACCTCGGCGTTACTCTGGACCCTGATCTCTCTTTTGAAGAACATATCAAGACCATTTCAAGGACAGCTTTTTTCCATCTACGAAACATTGCAAAAATCAGGAACTTTCTGTCCAAAAATGATGCAGAAAAATTAATCCATGCTTTTGTCACTTCCAGGTTAGACTACTGCAATGCTCTACTTTCCGGCTACCCGGATAAAGCACTAAATAAACTTCAGTTAGTGCTAAATACGGCTGCTAGAATCCTGACTAGAACCAAAAAATTTGATCATATTACTCCAGTGCTAGCCTCTCTACACTGGCTTCCTGTTAAGGCAAGGGCTGATTTCAAGGTTTTACTGAACCTACAAAGCATTACATGGGCTTGCTCCTATCTATCTCTCTGATTTGGTCCTGCCGTACATACCTACACGTACGCTACGGTCACAAGACGCAGGCCTCCTAATTGTCCCTAGAATTTTTAAGCAAACAGCTGGAGGCAGGGCTTTCTCCTATAGAGCTCCATTTTTATGGAACGGTCTGCCTACCCATGTCAGAGACGCAAACTCGGTCTCAACCTTTAAGTCTCTACTGAAGACTCATCTCTTCAGTGGGTCATATGATTGAGTGTAGTCTGGCCCAGGAGTGGGAGGGTGAACGGAAAGGCTCTGGAGCAACGAACCACCCTTGCTGTCTCTGCCTGGCCGGTTCCCCTCTTTCCACTGGGATTCTCTGCCTCTAACCCTATTACAGGGGCTGAGTCACTGGCTTTACTGGGGCTCTCTCATGCCGTCCCTGGAGGAGGTGCGTCACCTGAGTGGGTTGAGTCACTGATGTGGTCATCCTGTCTGGGTTGGCGCCCCCCCCCCCTCCCCTTAAGTTGTGCCGTGGCGGAGGTCTTTGTGGGCTATACTCAGCCTTGTCTCAGGATGGTAAGTTGGTGGTTGAAGATATCCCTCTAGTGGTGTGGGGGCTGTGCTTTGGCAAAGTGGGTGGGGTTATATCCTTCCTGTTTGGCCCTGTCCGGGGGTGTCCTCGGAGTGGGCCACAGTGTCTCCTGACCCCTCCTGTCTCAGCCTCCAGTATTTATGCTGCAGTAGTTTATGTGTCGGGGGGCTAGGGTCAGTTTGTTATATCTGGAGTACTTCTCCTGTCCTATTCGGTGTCCTGTGTGAATCTAAGTGTGCGTTCTCTAATTCTCTCCTTCTCTCTTTCTCTCTCTCGGAGGACCTGAGCCCTAGGACCATGCCCCAGGACTACCTGACATGATGACTCCTTGCTGTCCCCAGTCCACCTGGCTGTGCTGCTGCTCCAGTTTCAACTGTTCTGCCTTATTATTATTCGACCATGCTGATCATTTCTGAACATTTGAACATCTTGGCCATGTTCTGTTATAATCTCCACCCGGCACAGCCAGAAGAGGACTGGCCATCCCACATATGCTCTCTCTAATTCTCTCTTTCTTTCTCTCTCTCGGAGGACCTGAGCCCTAGGACCATGCCCCAGGAATACCTGACATGATGACTCCTTGCTGTCCCCAGTCCACCTGACTGTGCTGCTGCTCCAGTTTCAACTATTCTGCCTTATTATTATTCGACCATGCTGGTCATTTATGAACATTTGAACATCTTGACCATGTTTTGTTATAATCTCCACCCGGCACAGCCAGAAGAGGACTGGCCACCCCACATAGCCTGGTTCCTCTCTAGGTTTCTTCCTAGGTTTTGGCCTTTCTAGGGAGTTTTTCCTAGCCACCGTGCTTCTTCACCTGCATTGCTTGCTGTTTGGGGTTTTAGGCTGGGTTTCTGTACAGCACTTTGAGATATCAGCTGATGTACGAAGGGCTATATAAAATAAATTTGATTGATTGGTTAATGGTCACATGGTTAGCAGATGTTAATGGTCACATGGTCAGCAGATGTTAATGGTCACATGGTCAGCAGATGTTATTGGTCACATGGTTAGCAGATGTTAATGGTCACATGGTTAGCAGTTGTTAATGGTCACATGGTTATCAGATGTTATTGGTCACATGGTTAGCAGATGTTAATGGTCACATGGTTAGCAGATGTTATTGGTCACATGGTTAGCAGATGTTAATGGTCACACGGTTAGCAGATGTTATTGGTCACATGGTTAGCAGATGTTATTGGTCACATGGTTAGCAGATGTTATTGGTCACATGGTTAGCAGATGTTAATGGTCACATGGTTAGCAGTTGTTAATGGTCACATGGTTATCAGATGTTATTGGTCACATGGTTAGCAGATGTTAATGGTCACATGGTTAGCAGATGTTATTGGTCACATGGTTAGCAGATGTTAATGGTCACACGGTTAGCAGATGTTATTGGTCACATGGTTAGCAGATGTTATTGGTCACATGGTTAGCAGATGTTATTGGTCACATGGTTAGCAGATGTTAATGGTCACATGGTTAGCAGATGTTATTGGTCACATGGTTAGCAGATGTTATTGGTCACATGGTTAGCAGATGTTATTGGTCACATGGTTAGCAGATGTTAATGGTCACACGGTTAGCAGATGTTATTGGTCACATGGTTAGCAGATGTTAATGGTCACATGGTTAGCAGATGTTAATGGTCACATGGTCAGCAGATGTTAATGGTCACATGGTCAGCAGATGTTATTGGTCACATGGTTAGCAGATGTTAATGGTCACATGGTTAGCAGTTGTTAATGGTCACATGGTTAGCAGATGTTATTGGTCACATGGTTAGCAGATGTTAATGGTCACATGGTTAGCAGATGTTATTGGTCACATGGTTAGCAGATGTTAATGGTCACACGGTTAGCAGATGTTATTGGTCACATGGTTAGCAGATGTTATTGGTCACATGGTTAGCAGATGTTATTGGTCACATGGTTAGCAGATGTTAATGGTCACATGGTTAGCAGATGTTATTGGTCACATGGTTAGCAGATGTTATTGGTCACATGGTTAGCAGATGTTATTGGTCACATGGTTAGCAGATGTTAATGTGAGTGTAGAGAAATGCTTGTGCTTCTAGTTCTGACAGTGCAGTAATAACAAACAAGTAATCTAACAATTCCCCAACAACTACCTCATACACACAAACATCTAAAGGGGTGAATGAGAATATATACATATAAGTATATGGATGAGCGATGGCCGAACGGCATAGGCAAGATGCAGTAGATGGTATAAAATACTGTATATATGTGATGAGTAATGTAAGATATGTTAACATTATTTAAAGTGACAGTGTTCCATTTATAAAAGTGGCCAATGACTTGAGTCAGTATGTAGGCAGCAGCCTCTCTGTGCTAGTGATGGCTGTTTAACAATCTGATGGCCTTGAGATAGAAGCTGTCTCTCGGTCTCTGCTTTGATGCACCTGTACTGACCTCGCCTTCTGGATGATAGCGGGGTGAACAGGCAGTGGCTCGGGTGGTTGTTGTCCTTGATGATCTTTATGGCCTTCCTGTGACATCGGGTGGTGTAGGTGTCCTGGAGGGCAGGTAGTTTGCCCCCGGTGATGCGTTGTGCAGACCTCACTCCCCTCTGGAGAGCCTTGCGGTTGAGGGCGGTGCAGTTGCCGTACCAGGCGGTGATACAGTCCGACAGGATGCTCTCGATTGTGCATCTGTAAAAGTTTGTGAGGGTCTTAGGGACCAAGCCAAATTTCTTCAGCCTCCTGAGGTTGAAGAGGCGCTGCTGTGCCTTCTTCACCACGCTGTCTGTGTGGGTGGACCAATTCAGTTTGTCTGTGATGTGTACGCCGAGGAACTTGAAGCTTTCCACCTTTTCCACTACTGTCGATGTAGATGGGGGAAGTCCACAATTCTCTCCTTTGTTTTGTTGACGTTGAGTGTGAGGTTATTTTCCTGACACCACACTCCGAGGGCCCTCACCTCCTCCCTGTAGGCCGTCTCGTTGTTGTTGGTAATCAAGCCTACCACTGTAGTGTCGTTGGCAAACTTGATGATTGAGTTGGAGGCGTGCATGGCCACGCAGTCATGGGTGAACAGGGAGTACAGGAGATGGCTGAGAACGCACCCTTGTGGGGCCCCAGTGTTGAGGATCAGCGAAGTGGAGGTGTTGTTTCCTACCTTCACCACCTGGGGGGCGGCCCGTCAAAGTCCAGGACCCAATTGCACAGGGCGGGGTTGATTCTCAGGGGTTCCAGCTTGATGATGAGCTTTGAGGGCACTATGGTGTTGAATGCTGAGCTGTAGTCAATGAACAGCATTCTTACATAGGCATTCCTCTTGTCCAGGTGGGATAGGGCAGTGTGCAGTGTGCATGGCGATTGCTTCATCTGTGGACCGGTATGCCAATTGGAGTGGGTCTAGGGTGTCAGGTAGGGTGGAGGTGATATTATCCTTGATTAGTCTCTCAAAGCACTTCATGATGACAGAAGTGAGTGCAGTGCTATGGGACGGTAGTCATTTATTTCAGTTATCTTTGCCTTCTTGGGTATGTGAAGAATGGTGGCCATCTTGAAGCATGTGGGGACAGGACATGCATTGGGTTAGGCTTCTGGTTGGGTTAGGTTACTGGTTGGGCTAGGCTACTGGTTGGGCTAGGCTACTGGTTGGATTAGGCTACTGGTTGGATTAGGCTACTGGTTAGGCTACTGGTTGGGCTAGGCTACAGGTTGGGTTAGGCTACAGGTTGGGCTAGGCTACTGGTTGGGTTAGTATACTAGTTGGGTTAGGCTACCGGTTGGGCTAGGCTACTGGTTCTAAAGCTATAAGACGAATGGAAGAAGAAGATGGAAGAGAGAGATGCCAGTAGAGATGTCATTTAATTAAATATTTTCACGACTATTTGTCGTCACGTATAAGTACAATGAGGGAAATTGTTCACCTACAAAGTGGGTCAATGTGGAAATCAGATCGGACGCCAAGGTGGTGTAATGTAGGGATCTGCAGTTTGCTAATTATGTATTAGCTAACGTTATTTCACCTTGAGCTTGCTGGATGTGGTGAGGAAAAAGGCCCGGGAGCTGGTGGACTCTGTTCTGGATGTGGTGAGGAAAGAGGCCAAGGAGCTGGTGGACTCTGTTCTGGATGTGGTGAGGAAAGAGGCCTGGGAGCTGGTGGACTCTGTTCTGGATCTGGTGAGGAAAAAGGCCCGGGAGCTGGTGGACATTGTTCTGGATGTGGTGAGGAAAGAGGCCCGGGAGCTGGTGGACTCTGTTCTGGATGTGGTGAGGAAAAAGGCCCGGGAGCTGGTAGACTCTGTTCTGGATGTGGTGAGGAAAGATGCCCGGGAGCTGTGACTGTTTACAGGGATTCCAACTCACTCACTCCCTGGGTGGAGGCACAGGATCCGGCATGGGAACTCTACTGATCAGCAAAATCCGTGAAGAATACCCCGACCGAATCATGAACACCTTTAGCGTGGTGCCCTCTCCCAAAGTATCGGACACTGTTGTTGAGTCTTACAATGCTACCCTCTCCTTCACCAGCTTGTAGAGAACACTGACGAAACCTATTGCATAGACAATGAAGCCTTGTACGATATCTGCTTCGGTACCCTGAAGCTGACCATCCCCACATATGGTGATCTAAATCCCCTGGTATCAGCCACCATGAGTGGAGTCACTACCTGCCTGAGGTTCCCTGGCCAGCTCAATGCTGACATGAGTAAGCTAGCCGTCAACATGGTCCCCTTCCCCCGCCTGCACTTCTTCAAGCCTGGCTTCGCCCCACTCACCAGCAGAGACAGCCAGCAGTACCGTGCCCTGACTGTCCCCGAGCTCACCCAGCAGAGGCAGCCAGCAGTACCGTGCCCTGACTGTCCCCGAGCTCACCCAGCAGAGGCAGCCAGCGGTACCGTGCCCTGACTGTCCCCGAGCTCACCCAGCAGAGACAGCCAGCAGTATCGTGCCTTGACTGTCCCCGAGCTCACCCAGCAGAGACAGCCAGCAGTACCGTGCCCTGACTGTCCCCGAGCTCACCCAGCAGAGACAGCCAGCAGTACCGTGCCCCGACTGTCCCCGAGCTCACCCAGCAGAGACAGCCAGCAGTACCGTGCCCCGACTGTCCCCGAGCTCACCCAGCAGAGACAGCCAGCAGTACCGTGCCCCGACTGTCCCCGAGCTCACCCAGCAGAGACAGCCAGCAGTACCGTGCCCCGACTGTCCCCGAGCTCACCCAGCAGAGACAGCCAGCAGTACCGTGCCCCGACTGTCCCCGAGCTCACCCAGCAGAGACAGCCAGCAGTACCGTGCCCCGACTGTCCCCGAGCTCACCCAGCAGAGACAGCCAGCAGTACCGTGCCCCGACTGTCCCCGAGCTCACCCAGCAGAGACAGCCAGCAGTACCGTGCCCCGACTGTCCCCGAGCTCACCCAGCAGAGACAGCCAGCAGTACCGTGCCCCGACTGTCCCCGAGCTCACCCAGCAGAGACAGCCAGCAGTACCGTGCCCCGACTGTCCCCGAGCTCACCCAGCAGAGACAGCCAGCAGTACCGTGCCCCGACTGTCCCCGAGCTCACCCAGCAGAGACAGCCAGCAGTACCGTGCCCCGACTGTCCCCGAGCTCACCCAGCAGAGACAGCCAGCAGTACCGTGCCCTGACTGTCCCCGAGCTCACCCAGCAGATGTTTTGATGTTTAAGAACATGATGGCCGCCTGCGACCCCCGCCTCTGCCGTTACCTCACCGTGGCCGCCATCTTCCGAGGCCGCATGTCCATGAAGGAGGTGGACGAGCAGATGCTGAACGTCCAGAACAAGAACAGCAGCTACTTTGTGGAATGGATCCCCAACAACGTGAAGACCTCTTTCTGCTACATCCCACCCCGTGGCCTCAAGATGGCCGCCACCTTCATCGGCAACAGCACGGCCATCCAGGAGCTGTTCAAGCGTATCTCTGAGCAGTTCACAGACATGTTCCGTCGTAAGGCCTTCCTGGTACACCGGGGAGGGCATGGACGAGATGGAGTTCACTGAGGCGGAGAGCAACATGAACGACCTGGTGTCAAGAGTACCAACAGTACCAGAATGCCTCTGCTGAGGAGGAGGGAGAGTTTGGAGAGGAGGATATGGGCTGAAGACTGACACACAACTTCCTATCCCTTGGTTCCCCTCTTATCCCTTGGTTCCCCCCCTTATCCCTTGGTACCCCCTTATCCCTCGGTTCCCCCCTTATCCCTCGGTTCCCCCCCTATCCCTCGGTTCCCCCTTATCCCTTTGTCCCCCCCTTATCCCTCGGTTCCCCCCTATCCCTCGGTTCCCCCCTTATCCCTTGGTCCCCCCTTATCCCTTGGTCCCCCCTTAACCCTTGGTCCACCCCTTATCCCTTGGTTCCCCACTTATCCCTTGGTTCCCCACTTATCCCTTGGTTCCCCACTTATCCCTTGGTTCCCCACTTATCCCTTGGTTCCCCCTTATCCCTTGGACCCCCCCCCCCCTTATCCCTTGGTTCCCCCCTTAACACTTGGTTCCCCCCTTAACACTTGGTTCCCCCCTTAACACTTGGTTCCCCCCTTAACACTTGGTTCCCCCCTTAACACTTGGTTCCCCCCTTAACACTTGGTTCCCCCCTTAACACTTGGTTCCCCCCTTAACACTTGGTTCCCCCCTTAACACTTGGTTCCCCCTTAACACTTGGTTCCCCCCTTAACACTTGGTTCCCCCCTTATCCCTTGGTTCCCCCCGCTTGATTCTTTGGTTATTTTTAGAATTCTGGGTTTTGTGCATTTGTTTGTCATTTTCTCAAAGAAAAAACAAGTTTAAAGATGAACACAGCCTAATGCTTGTAAATAAACACGAGTTATTCAGTGGGAACAATTTAATAAAATGGTAAGAGTTCAGTAAGGAAAGGTAAAATGAGAAATGACAACCCATAAAGCATTTACATGTTATTCTAATACTGTTAACTCACAGGGGTATGTTTTCCATTTCTAGATGATTGGTTTGCAATGAATAACAGTGGATGTAATATGATTTTGCATGAAGAACAAGAAGGCAGAAACATATAATTCTAAAGATTGTTACACTTTTCATTGCCTCACAAGAGAGACTCAACCCCATGATAACATGGTTCTGCTGTTATGAGACTCACCCAGTGATGTGTATATATATATATATATATATATATATATATATATATATATATATATATACACACACTAGATGACTGCCAGGGGGCGCTGTTTTAACCATCTTGGCTCTCCCAAACAGTAGTCATTTTATTCTGAAAGCTGTAGAAATGCATTAATGTCTATATTTGTTTTTGTCATTGTAAATGACAATTGTAAATTGTCTGCTAAAATGTTGTTTTTTAAAAATCTATAAAGTATAATTTCGGCATCAATTAGAAGTATACAGTATCTGTACCTGAAGACCAGGGGGTAAGGGTCAGTCAGGAGACCCCTGTCTGTATCTGAAGACCAGGGGGTAGGGTCAGTCAGGAGACTCCTGTCTGTATCTGAAGACCAGGGGGTAGGGTCCGTCAGGAGACTCCTGTCTGTATCTGAAGTCCAGGGGGTAGGGTCAGTCAGGAGACTCCTGTCTGTATCTGAAGACAAGGGGGTAGGGTCAGTCAGGAGACTCCTGTCTGTATCAGAAGGAAAGGGGGTAGGGTCAGTCAGGAGACTCCTGTCTGTATCTGAAGACCAGGGGGTAGGGTCAGTCAGGAGACTCCTGTCTGTATCGGAAGACCAGGGGGTAGGGTCAGTCAGGAGACTCCTGTCTGTATCTGAAGACCAGGGGGTAGGGTCCGTCAGGAGACTCCTGTCTGTATCTGAAGACCAGGGGGTAGGGTCAGTCAGGAGACTCCTGTCTGTATCTGAAGACCAGGGGGTAGGGTCAGTCAGGAGACTCCTGTCTGTATCTGAAGACCAGGGGGTAGGGTCAGTCAGGAGACTCCTGTCTGTATCTGAAGACCAGGGGGTAGGGTCAGTCAGGAGACTCCTGTCTGTATCAGAAGGCTAGAGGGTAGGGTAGGGTCAGCCAGGAGACTCCCGTCTGTATCAGAAGGCCAGGGGGTAGGGTAGGGTCAGCCAGGAGACTCCTGTCAGTATCAGAATAACAGGGGGTAGGGTCAGCCAGGAGACTCCTGTCTGTATTAGAAGGCCATGAGGTAGGGTAGGGTCAGTCAGGAGACTCCTGTCCGTATCAGAAGACCAGGGGGTAGGGTAGGGTCAGTAGACTCCTGTCTGTATCTGAAGACCAGGGGGTAGGGTCAGTCAGAAGATTCCTGTCTGTATCTGAAGACCAGGGGGTAGGGTAGGGTCAGTCAGGAGACTCCTGTCTCTATCCGAAGACGAGGGGGTAGGGTCAGTCATGACACTCCTGTCTGTATCAGAAGACCAGGGGGTAGGGTCAGTCATGAGACTCCTGTCTGTATCAGAAGACCAGGGGGTAGGGTAGGGTCAGTCAGGAGACTCCTGTCTGTATCAGAAGACCAGGGGGTAGGGTAGGGTCAGTCAGGAGACTCCTGTCTGTATCAGAAGACCAGGGGGTAGGGTAGGGTCAGTCAGGAGACTCCAGTCTGTATCAGAAGACCAGGGGGTAGGGTCAGTCAGGAGACTCCAGTCTGTATCAGAAGGCCAGGGGGTAGGGTCAGTCAGGAGACTCCTGTCTGTATCAGAAGACCAGGGGGTAGGGTCAGCCAGGAGACTCCTGTCTGTATTAGAAGGCCAAGGGGTAGGGTAAGCCAGGAGACTCCTGTCTGTATCAGAAGACCAGGGGGTAGGGTAGGGTCAGGAGACTCCTGTCTGTATCTGAAGACCAGGGGGTAGGGTCCGTCAGGAGACTCCTGTCTGTATCTGAAGACCAGGGGGTAGGGTCAGTCAGGAGACTCCTGTCTGTATCTGAAGACCAGGGGGTAGGGTCAGTCAGGAGACTCCTGTCTGTATCTGAAGACCAGGGGGTAGGGTCAGTCAGGAGACTCCTGTCTGTATCTGAAGACCAGGGGGTAGGGTCAGTCAGGAGACTCCTGTCTGTATCAGAAGGCTAGAGGGTAGGGTAGGGTCAGCCAGGAGACTCCCGTCTGTATCAGAAGGCCAGGGGGTAGGGTAGGGTCAGCCAGGAGACTCCTGTCAGTATCAGAATAACAGGGGGTAGGGTCAGCCAGGAGACTCCTGTCTGTATTAGAAGGCCATGAGGTAGGGTAGGGTCAGTCAGGAGACTCCTGTCCGTATCAGAAGACCAGGGGGTAGGGTAGGGTCAGTAGACTCCTGTCTGTATCTGAAGACCAGGGGGTAGGGTCAGTCAGAAGATTCCTGTCTGTATCTGAAGACCAGGGGGTAGGGTAGGGTCAGTCAGGAGACTCCTGTCTCTATCCGAAGACGAGGGGGTAGGGTCAGTCATGACACTCCTGTCCGTATCAGAAGACCAGGGGGTAGGGTCAGTCATGAGACTCCTGTCTGTATCAGAAGACCAGGGGGTAGGGTAGGGTCAGTCAGGAGACTCCTGTCTGTATCAGAAGACCAGGGGGTAGGGTAGGGTCAGTCAGGAGACTCCTGTCTGTATCAGAAGACCAGGGGGTAGGGTAGGGTCAGTCAGGAGACTCCAGTCTGTATCAGAAGACCAGGGGGTAGGGTCAGTCAGGAGACTCCAGTCTGTATCAGAAGGCCAGGGGGTAGGGTCAGTCAGGAGACTCCTGTCTGTATCAGAAGACCAGGGGGTAGGGTCAGCCAGGAGACTCCTGTCTGTATTAGAAGGCCAAGGGGTAGGGTAAGCCAGGAGACTCCTGTCTGTATCAGAAGACCAGGGGGTAGGGTAGGGTCAGTCAGGAGACTCCTGTCCGTATCAGAAGACCAGGGGGAAGGGTAAGGTCAGTAGACTCCTGTCTGTATCTGAAGACCAGGGGGTAGGATAGGGTCAGGAGACTCTTGTCTGTATCTGAAGACCAGGGGGTAGGGTCAGTCAGGAGACTCCTGTCTGTATCCGAAGACGAGGGGGTAGGGTCAGTCATGACACTCCTGTCTGTATCAGAAGACCAGGGGGTAGGGTCAGTCATGAGACTCCTGTCTGTATCAGAAGACCAGGGGGTAGGGTCAGTCATGAGACTCCTGTCTGTATCAGAAGACCAGGGGGTAGGGTAGGGTCAGTCAGGAGACTCCTGTCTGTATCAGAAGACCCGGGGGTAGGGTAGGGTCAGTCAGGAGACTCCTGTCCCTATCAGAAGGCCAGGGGGTAGGGTCAGTCAGGAGAATCCTGTCTGTATCTGAAGGCCAGGGGGTAGGGTCAGTCAGGAGACTCCTGTCTGTATCTGAAGGCCAGGGGGTATGGTCAGTCAGGAGACTCCTGTCTGTATCAGAAGACCCGGGGGTAAGGTAGGGTCAGTCAGGAGACTCCGGTCCGTATCAGAAGGCCAGGGGGTAGGGTCAGTCAGGAGAATCCTGTCTGTATCTGAAGACCAGGGGGTAGGGTCAGTCAGGAGACTCCTGTCTGTATCTGAAGACCAGGGGGTAGGGTAGGGTCAGTCAGGAGACTCCTGTCTGTATCAGAAGGCCAGGGGGTAGGGTCAGTCAGGAGAATCCTGTCTGTATCTGAAGGCCAGGGGGTAGGGTCAGTCAGGAGACTCCTGTCTGTATCAGAAGACCAGGGGGTAGGGTCAGTCAGGAGACTCCTGTCTGTATCAGAAGACCCGGGGGTAAGGTAGGGTCAGTCAGGAGACTCCTGTCCGTATCAGAAGGCCAGGGGGTAGGGTCAGTCAGGAGAATCCTGTCTGTATCTGAAGACCAGGGGGTAGGGTCAGTCAGGAGACTCCTGTCTGTATCTGAAGACCAGGGGGTAGGGTAGGGTCAGTCAGGAGACTCCTGTCTGTATCAGAAGGCCAGGGGGTAGGGTCAGTCAGGAGAATCCTGTCTGTATCTGAAGGCCAGGGGGTAGGGTCAGTCAGGAGACTCCTGTCTGTATCAGAAGACCAGGGGGTAGGGTCAGTCAGGAGACTCCTGTCTGTATCAGAAGACCAGGGGTTAGGGTGGGGTCTGTCAGGAGACTCCTGTCCGTATCAGAAGACCAGGGGGTAGAGTCAGTCAGGAGACTCCTGTCTGTATCAGAAGGCCAGGGGGTAGGGTAGGGTCAGTCAGGAGACTCCTGTCCGTATCAGAAGGCCAGGGGGTAGGGTCAGTCAGGAGAATCCTGTCTGTATCTGAAGGCCAGGGGGTATGGTCAGTCAGGAGACTCCTGTCTGTATCAGAAGACCCGGGGGTAGGGTAGGGTCAGTCAGGAGAATCCTGTCCGTATCAGAAGGCCAGGGGGTAGGGCCAGTCAGGAGAATCCTGTCTGTATATGAAGACCAGGGGGTAGGGTCAGTCAGGAGACTCCTGTCTGTATCTGAAGACCAGGGGGTAGGGTAGGGTCAGTCAGGAGACTCCTGTCTGTATCAGAAGACCAGGGGGTTGGGTTAGTCAGGAGACTCCTGTCTGTATCAGAAGACCAGGGGGTAGGGTCAGTCAGGAGACTCCGGTCTGTATCAGAAGGCCAGGGGGTAGGGTAGGGTCAGCCAGGAGACTCCTGTCAGTATCAGAACAACAGGGGGTAGGGTAGGGTCAGCCAGGAGACTCCTGTCTGTATTAGAAGGCCAGGAGGTAGGGTAGGGTAAGCCAGGAGACTCCTGTCTGTATCAGAAGACCAGGGGGTAGGGTAGGGTCAGTAGACTCCTGTCTGTATCTGAAGACCAGGGGGTCAGGGTAAGGTCAGTAGACTCCTGTCTGTATCTGAAGACCAGGGGGTAGGATAGGGTCAGGAGACTCCTGTCTGTATCTGAAGACCAGGGGGTAGGGTCAGTCAGGAGACTCCTGTCTGTATCCGAAGACGAGGGGGTAGGGTCAGTCAGAAGACTCCAGTCTGTATCAGAAGGCCAGGGGGTAGGGTCAGTCAGGAGACTCCTGTCTGTATCAGAAGACCAGGGGGTAGGGTCAGCCAGGAGACTCCTGTCTGTATTAGAAGGCCAAGGGGTAGGGTAAGCCAGGAGACTCCTGTCTGTATCAGAAGACCAGGGGGTAGGGTAGGGTCAGTCAGGAGACTCCTGTCCATATCAGAAGACCAGGGGGAAGGGTAAGGTCAGTAGACTCCTGTCTGTATCTGAAGACCAGGGGGTAGGATAGGGTCAGGAGACTCCTGTCTGTATCTGAAGACCAGGGGGTAGGGTCAGTCAGGAGACTCCTGTCTGTATCCGAAGACGAGGGGGTAGGGTCAGTCATGACACTCCTGTCTGTATCAGAAGACCAGGGGGTAGGGTCAGTCATGAGACTCCTGTCTGTATCAGAAGACCAGGGGGTAGGGTAGGGTCAGTCAGGAGACTCCAGTCTGTATCAGAAGACCAGGGGGTAGGGTCAGTCAGGAGACTCCAGTCTGTATCTGAAGACCAGGGGGTAGGGTCAGTCAGGAGACTCCTGTCTGTATCTGAAGACCAGGGGGTAGGGTAGAGTCAGTCAGGAGACTCCTGTCTGTATCAGAAGGCCAGGGGGTAGGGTCAGTCAGGAGAATCCTGTCTGTATCTGAAGGCCAGGGGGTAGGGTCAGTCAGGAGACTCCTGTCTGTATCAGAAGACCAGGGGGTAGGGTCAGTCAGGAGACTCCTGTCTGTATCAGAAGACCAGGGGTTAGGGTGGGGTCTGTCAGGAGACTCCTGTCCGTATCAGAAGACCAGGGGGTAGAGTCAGTCAGGAGACTCCTGTCCGTATCAGAAGGCCAGGGGGTAGGGTAGGGTCAGTCAGGAGACTCCTGTCCGTATCAGAAGGCCAGGGGGTAGGGTCAGTCAGGAGAATCCTGTCTGTATCTGAAGGCCAGGGGGTATGGTCAGTCAGGAGACTCCTGTCTGTATCAGAAGACCCGGGGGTAGGGTAGGGTCAGTCAGGAGAATCCTGTCCGTATCAGAAGGCCAGGGGGTAGGGCCAGTCAGGAGAATCCTGTCTGTATCTGAAGACCAGGGGGTAGGGTCAGTCAGGAGACTCCTGTCTGTATCTGAAGACCAGGGGGTAGGGTAGGGTCAGTCAGGAGACTCCTGTCTGTATCAGAAGACCAGGGGGTAGGGTTAGTCAGGAGACTCCTGTCTGTATCAGAAGACCAGGGGGTAGGGTCAGTCAGGAGACTCCTGTCTGTATCAGAAGACCAGGGGGTAGGGTAGGGTCAGTCAGGAGACTTCTGTCTGTATCAGAAGACCCGGGGGTAGGGTAGGGTCAGTCAGGAGACTCCTGTCCCTATCAGAAGGCCAGGGGGTAGGGTCAGTCAGGAGAATCCTGTCTGTATCTGAAGGCCAGGGGGTAGGGTCAGTCAGGAGACTCCTGTCTGTATCTGAAGGCCAGGGGGTATGGTCAGTCAGGAGACTCCTGTCTGTATCAGAAGACCCGGGGGTAAGGTAGGGTCAGTCAGGAGACTCCGGTCCGTATCAGAAGGCCAGGGGGTAGGGTCAGTCAGGAGAATCCTGTCTGTATCTGAAGACCAGGGGGTAGGGTCAGTCAGGAGACTCCTGTCTGTATCTGAAGACCAGGGGGTAGGGTAGGGTCAGTCAGGAGACTCCTGTCTGTATCAGAAGGCCAGGGGGTAGGGTCAGTCAGGAGAATCCTGTCTGTATCTGAAGGCCAGGGGGTAGGGTCAGTCAGGAGACTCCTGTCTGTATCAGAAGACCAGGGGGTAGGGTCAGTCAGGAGACTCCTGTCTGTATCAGAAGACCAGGGGTTAGGGTGGGGTCTGTCAGGAGACTCCTGTCCCTATCAGAAGACCAGGGGGTAGAGTCAGTCAGGAGACTCCTGTCTGTATCAGAAGGCCAGGGGGTAGGGTAGGGTCAGTCAGGAGACTCCTGTCCGTATCAGAAGGCCAGGGGGTAGGGTCAGTCAGGAGAATCCTGTCTGTATCTGAAGGCCAGGGTGTAGGGTAGGGTCAGTCAGGAGACTCCTGTCTGTATCAGAAGACCAGGGGGTAGGGTTAGTCAGGAGACTCCTGTCTGTATCAGAAGACCAGGGGGTAGGGTCAGTCAGGAGACTCCTGTCTGTATCTGAAGTCCAGGGGGTAGGGTCAGTCAGGAGACTCCTGTCTGTATCTGAAGACCAGGGGGTAGGGTCAGTCAGGAGACTCCTGTCTGTATCTGAAGACCAGGGGGTAGGGTCCGTCAGGAGACTCCTGTCTGTATCTGAAGACCAGGGGGTAGGGTCAGTCAGGAGACTCCTGTCTGTATCTGAAGACCAGGGGGTAGGGTCAGTCAGGAGACTCCTGTCTGTATCTGAAGACCAGGGGGTAGGGTCAGTCAGGAGACTCCTGTCTGTATCTGAAGACCAGGGGGTAGGGTCAGTCAGGAGACTCCTGTCTGTATCAGAAGGCTAGAGGGTAGGGTAGGGTCAGCCAGGAGACTCCCGTCTGTATTAGAAGGCCATGAGGTAGGGTAGGGTCAGTCAGGAGACTCCTGTCTGTATCCGAAGACGAGGGGGTAGGGTCAGTCATGACACTCCTGTCTGTATCAGAAGACCAGGGGGTAGGGTCAGTCATGAGACTCCTGTCTGTATCAGAAGACCAGGGGGTAGGGTAGGGTCAGTAGACTCCTGTCTGTATCTGAAGACCAGGGGGTAGGGTCAGTCAGAAGACTCCTGTCTGTATCTGAAGACCAGGGGGTAGGGTAGGGTCAGTCAGGAGACTCCTGTCTGTATCCGAAGACGAGGGGGTAGGGTCAGTCATGACACTCCTGTCTGTATCAGAAGACCAGGGGGTAGGGTCAGTCATGAGACTCCTGTCTGTATCAGAAGACCAGGGGGTAGGGTCAGTCATGAGACTCCTGTCTGTATCAGAAGACTAGGGGGTAGGGTAGGGTCAGTCAGGAGACTCCAGTCTGTATCAGAAGACCAGGGGGTAGGGTCAGTCAGGAGACTCCAGTCTGTATCTGAAGACCAGGGGGTAGGGTCAGTCAGGAGACTCCTGTCTGTATCTGAAGACCAGGGGGTAGGGTAGGGTCAGTCAGGAGACTCCTGTCTGTATCAGAAGGCCAGGGGGTAGGGTCAGTCAGGAGAATCCTGTCTGTATCTGAAGGCCAGGGGGTAGGGTCAGTCAGGAGACTCCTGTCTGTATCAGAAGACCAGGGGGTAGGGTCAGTCAGGAGACTCCTGTCTGTATCAGAAGACCAGGGGTTAGGGTGGGGTCTGTCAGGAGACTCCTGTCCGTATCAGAAGACCAGGGGGTAGAGTCAGTCAGGAGACTCCTGTCCGTATCAGAAGGCCAGGGGGTAGGGTAGGGTCAGTCAGGAGACTCCTGTCCGTATCAGAAGGCCAGGGGGTAGGGTCAGTCAGGAGAATCCTGTCTGTATCTGAAGGCCAGGGGGTATGGTCAGTCAGGAGACTCCTGTCTGTATCAGAAGACCCGGGGGGAGGGTAGGGTCTGTCAGGAGAATCCTGTCTGTATCAGAAGGCCAGGGGGTAGGGTCAGTCAGGAGAATCCTGTCTGTATCTGAAGGCCAGGGGGTAGGGTCAGTCAGGAGACTCCTGTCTGTATCAGAAGACCAGGGGGTAGGGTCAGTCAGGAGACTCCTGTCTGTATCAGAAGACCAGGGGTTAGGGTGGGGTCTGTCAGGAGACTCCTGTCCGTATCAGAAGACCAGGGGGTAGAGTCAGTCAGGAGACTCCTGTCTGTATCAGAAGGCCAGGGGGTAGGGTAGGGTCAGTCAGGAGACTCCTGTCCGTATCAGAAGGCCAGGGGGTAGGGTCAGTCAGGAGAATCCTGTCTGTATCTGAAGGCCAGGGGGTAGGGTAGGGTCAGTCAGGAGACTCCTGTCTGTATCAGAAGACCAGGGGGTAGGGTTAGTCAGGAGACTCCTGTCTGTATCAGAAGACCAGGGGGTAGGGTCAGTCAGGAGACTCCTGTCTGTATCTGAAGTCCAGGGGGTAGGGTCAGTCAGGAGACTCCTGTCTGTATCTGAAGACCAGGGGGTAGGGTCAGTCAGGAGACTCCTGTCTGTATCTGAAGACCAGGGGGTAGGGTCCGTCAGGAGACTCCTGTCTGTATCTGAAGACCAGGGGGTAGGGTCAGTCAGGAGACTCCTGTCTGTATCTGAAGACCAGGGGGTAGGGTCAGTCAGGAGACTCCTGTCTGTATCTGAAGACCAGGGGGTAGGGTCAGTCAGGAGACTCCTGTCTGTATCTGAAGACCAGGGGGTAGGGTCAGTCAGGAGACTCCTGTCTGTATCAGAAGGCTAGAGGGTAGGGTAGGGTCAGCCAGGAGACTCCCGTCTGTATTAGAAGGCCATGAGGTAGGGTAGGGTCAGTCAGGAGACTCCTGTCTGTATCCGAAGACGAGGGGGTAGGGTCAGTCATGACACTCCTGTCTGTATCAGAAGACCAGGGGGTAGGGTCAGTCATGAGACTCCTGTCTGTATCAGAAGACCAGGGGGTAGGGTAGGGTCAGTAGACTCCTGTCTGTATCTGAAGACCAGGGGGTAGGGTCAGTCAGAAGACTCCTGTCTGTATCTGAAGACCAGGGGGTAGGGTAGGGTCAGTCAGGAGACTCCTGTCTGTATCCGAAGACGAGGGGGTAGGGTCAGTCATGACACTCCTGTCTGTATCAGAAGACCAGGGGGTAGGGTCAGTCATGAGACTCCTGTCTGTATCAGAAGACCAGGGGGTAGGGTCAGTCATGAGACTCCTGTCTGTATCAGAAGACTAGGGGGTAGGGTAGGGTCAGTCAGGAGACTCCAGTCTGTATCAGAAGACCAGGGGGTAGGGTCAGTCAGGAGACTCCAGTCTGTATCTGAAGACCAGGGGGTAGGGTCAGTCAGGAGACTCCTGTCTGTATCTGAAGACCAGGGGGTAGGGTAGGGTCAGTCAGGAGACTCCTGTCTGTATCAGAAAGCCAGGGGGTAGGGTCAGTCAGGAGAATCCTGTCTGTATCTGAAGGCCAGGGGGTAGGGTCAGTCAGGAGACTCCTGTCTGTATCAGAAGACCAGGGGGTAGGGTCAGTCAGGAGACTCCTGTCTGTATCAGAAGACCAGGGGTTAGGGTGGGGTCTGTCAGGAGACTCCTGTCCGTATCAGAAGACCAGGGGGTAGAGTCAGTCAGGAGACTCCTGTCCGTATCAGAAGGCCAGGGGGTAGGGTAGGGTCAGTCAGGAGACTCCTGTCCGTATCAGAAGGCCAGGGGGTAGGGTCAGTCAGGAGAATCCTGTCTGTATCTGAAGGCCAGGGGGTATGGTCAGTCAGGAGACTCCTGTCTGTATCAGAAGACCCGGGGGTAGGGTAGGGTCAGTCAGGAGAATCCTGTCCGTATCAGAAGGCCAGGGGGTAGGGCCAGTCAGGAGAATCCTGTCTGTATCTGAAGACCAGGGGGTAGGGTAGGGTCAGTCAGGAGACTCCTGTCTGTATCAGAAGGCCAGGGGGTAGGGTCAGTCAGGAGAATCCTGTCTGTATCTGAAGGCCAGGGGGTAGGGTCAGTCAGGAGACTCCTGTCTGTATCAGAAGACCAGGGGGTAGGGTCAGTCAGGAGACTCCTGTCTGTATCAGAAGACCAGGGGTTAGGGTGGGGTCTGTCAGGAGACTCCTGTCCGTATCAGAAGACCAGGGGGTAGAGTCAGTCAGGAGACTCCTGTCCGTATCAGAAGGCCAGGGGGTAGGGTAGGGTCAGTCAGGAGACTCCTGTCCGTATCAGAAGGCCAGGGGGTAGGGTCAGTCAGGAGAATCCTGTCTGTATCTGAAGGCCAGGGGGTATGGTCAGTCAGGAGACTCCTGTCTGTATCAGAAGACCCGGGGGGAGGGTAGGGTCTGTCAGGAGAATCCTGTCTGTATCAGAAGGCCAGGGGGTAGGGTCAGTCAGGAGAATCCTGTCTGTATCTGAAGGCCAGGGGGTAGGGTCAGTCAGGAGACTCCTGTCTGTATCAGAAGACCAGGGGGTAGGGTCAGTCAGGAGACTCCTGTCTGTATCAGAAGACCAGGGGTTAGGGTGGGGTCTGTCAGGAGACTCCTGTCCGTATCAGAAGACCAGGGGGTAGAGTCAGTCAGGAGACTCCTGTCTGTATCAGAAGGCCAGGGGGTAGGGTAGGGTCAGTCAGGAGACTCCTGTCCGTATCAGAAGGCCAGGGGGTAGGGTCAGTCAGGAGAATCCTGTCTGTATCTGAAGGCCAGGGGGTAGGGTAGGGTCAGTCAGGAGACTCCTGTCTGTATCAGAAGACCAGGGGGTAGGGTTAGTCAGGAGACTCCTGTCTGTATCAGAAGACCAGGGGGTAGGGTCAGTCAGGAGACTCCTGTCTGTATCTGAAGTCCAGGGGGTAGGGTCAGTCAGGAGACTCCTGTCTGTATCTGAAGACCAGGGGGTAGGGTCAGTCAGGAGACTCCTGTCTGTATCTGAAGACCAGGGGGTAGGGTCCGTCAGGAGACTCCTGTCTGTATCTGAAGACCAGGGGGTAGGGTCAGTCAGGAGACTCCTGTCTGTATCTGAAGACCAGGGGGTAGGGTCAGTCAGGAGACTCCTGTCTGTATCTGAAGACCAGGGGGTAGGGTCAGTCAGGAGACTCCTGTCTGTATCTGAAGACCAGGGGGTAGGGTCAGTCAGGAGACTCCTGTCTGTATCAGAAGGCTAGAGGGTAGGGTAGGGTCAGCCAGGAGACTCCCGTCTGTATTAGAAGGCCATGAGGTAGGGTAGGGTCAGTCAGGAGACTCCTGTCTGTATCCGAAGACGAGGGGGTAGGGTCAGTCATGACACTCCTGTCTGTATCAGAAGACCAGGGGGTAGGGTCAGTCATGAGACTCCTGTCTGTATCAGAAGACCAGGGGGTAGGGTAGGGTCAGTAGACTCCTGTCTGTATCTGAAGACCAGGGGGTAGGGTCAGTCAGAAGACTCCTGTCTGTATCTGAAGACCAGGGGGTAGGGTAGGGTCAGTCAGGAGACTCCTGTCTGTATCCGAAGACGAGGGGGTAGGGTCAGTCATGACACTCCTGTCTGTATCAGAAGACCAGGGGGTAGGGTCAGTCATGAGACTCCTGTCTGTATCAGAAGACCAGGGGGTAGGGTCAGTCATGAGACTCCTGTCTGTATCAGAAGACTAGGGGGTAGGGTAGGGTCAGTCAGGAGACTCCAGTCTGTATCAGAAGACCAGGGGGTAGGGTCAGTCAGGAGACTCCAGTCTGTATCTGAAGACCAGGGGGTAGGGTCAGTCAGGAGACTCCTGTCTGTATCTGAAGACCAGGGGGTAGGGTAGGGTCAGTCAGGAGACTCCTGTCTGTATCAGAAAGCCAGGGGGTAGGGTCAGTCAGGAGAATCCTGTCTGTATCTGAAGGCCAGGGGGTAGGGTCAGTCAGGAGACTCCTGTCTGTATCAGAAGACCAGGGGGTAGGGTCAGTCAGGAGACTCCTGTCTGTATCAGAAGACCAGGGGTTAGGGTGGGGTCTGTCAGGAGACTCCTGTCCGTATCAGAAGACCAGGGGGTAGAGTCAGTCAGGAGACTCCTGTCCGTATCAGAAGGCCAGGGGGTAGGGTAGGGTCAGTCAGGAGACTCCTGTCCGTATCAGAAGGCCAGGGGGTAGGGTCAGTCAGGAGAATCCTGTCTGTATCTGAAGGCCAGGGGGTATGGTCAGTCAGGAGACTCCTGTCTGTATCAGAAGACCCGGGGGTAGGGTAGGGTCAGTCAGGAGAATCCTGTCCGTATCAGAAGGCCAGGGGGTAGGGCCAGTCAGGAGAATCCTGTCTGTATCTGAAGACCAGGGGGTAGGGTCAGTCAGGAGACTCCTGTCTGTATCTGAAGACCAGGGGGTAGGGTAGGGTCAGTCAGGAGACTCCTGTCTGTATCAGAAGACCAGGGGGTAGGGTTAGTCAGGAGACTCCTGTCTGTATCAGAAGACCAGGGGGTAGGGTCAGTCAGGAGACTCCTGTCTGTATCAGAAGACCAGGGGGTAGGGTAGGGTCAGTCAGGAGACTTCTGTCTGTATCAGAAGACCCGGGGGTAGGGTAGGGTCAGTCAGGAGACTCCTGTCCCTATCAGAAGGCCAGGGGGTAGGGTCAGTCAGGAGAATCCTGTCTGTATCTGAAGGCCAGGGGGTAGGGTCAGTCAGGAGACTCCTGTCTGTATCTGAAGGCCAGGGGGTATGGTCAGTCAGGAGACTCCTGTCTGTATCAGAAGACCCGGGGGTAAGGTAGGGTCAGTCAGGAGACTCCTGTCTGTATCAGAAGGCCAAGGGGTAGGGTCAGTCAGGAGAATCCTGTCTGTATCTGAAGGCCAGGGGGTAGGGTCAGTCAGGAGACTCCTGTCTGTATCAGAAGACCAGGGGGTAGGGTCAGTCAGGAGACTCCTGTCTGTATCAGAAGACCAGGGGGTAAGGTAGGGTCAGTCAGGAGACTCCTGTCCGTATCAGAAGGCCAGGGGGTAGGGTCAGTCAGGAGAATCCTGTCTGCATCTGAAGACCAGGGGGTAGGGTCAGTCAGGAGACTCCTGTCTGTATCTGAAGACCAGGGGGTAGGGTAGGGTCAGTCAGGAGACTCCTGTCTGTATCAGAAGGCCAGGGGGTAGGGTCAGTCAGGAGAATCCTGTCTGTATCTGAAGGCCAGGGGGTAGGGTAGGGTCAGTCAGGAGACTCCTGTCTGTATCAGAAGACCAGGGGGTAGGGTCAGTCAGGAGACTCCTGTCTGTATCAGATGACCAGGGGTTAGGGTGGGGTCTGTCAGGAGACTCCTGTCCGTATCAGAAGACCAGGGGGTAGAGTCAGTCAGGAGACTCCTGTCTGTATCAGAAGGCCAGGGGGTAGGGTAGGGTCAGTCAGGAGACTCCTGTCCGTATCAGAAGGCCAGGGGGTAGGGTCAGTCAGGAGAATCCTGTCTGTATCTGAAGGCCAGGGGGTATGGTCAGTCAGGAGACTCCTGTCTGTATCAGAAGACCCGGGGGTAGGGTAGGGTCAGTCAGGAGAATCATGTCCGTATCAGAAGGCCAGGGGGTAGGGCCAGTCAGGAGAATCCTGTCTGTATCTGAAGACCAGGGGGTAGGGTAGGGTCAGTCAGGAGACTCCTGTCTGTATCAGAAGACCAGGGGGTAGGGTTAGTCAGGAGACTCCTGTCTGTATCAGAAGACCAGGGGGTAGGGTCAGTCAGGAGACTCCTGTCTGTATCTGAAGTCCAGGGGGTAGGGTCAGTCAGGAGACTCCTGTCTGTATCTGAAGACCAGGGGGTAGGGTCAGTCAGGAGACTCCTGTCTGTATCTGAAGACCAGGGGGTAGGGTCCGTCAGGAGACTCGTGTCTGTATCTGAAGACCAGGGGCTAGGGTCAGTCAGGAGACTCCTGTCTGTATCTGAAGACCAGATGGTAGGGTCAGTCAGGAGACTCCTGTCTGTATCTGAAGACCAGGGGGTAGGGTCAGTCAGGAGACTCCTGTCTGTATCTGAAGACCAGGGGGTAGGGTCAGTCAGGAGACTCCTGTCTGTATCAGAAGGCTAGAGGGTAGGGTAGGGTCAGCCAGGAGACTCCAGTCTGTATCAGAAGGCCAGGGGGTAGGGTAGGGTCAGCCAGGAGACTCCTGTCAGTATCAGAATAACAGGGGGTAGGGTCAGCCAGGAGACTCCTGTCTGTATTAGAAGGCCATGAGGTAGGGTAGGGTCAGTCAGGAGACTCCTGTCTGTATCCGAAGACGAGGGGGTAGGGTCAGTCATGACACTCCTGTCTGTATCAGAAGACCAGGGGGTAGGGTCAGTCATGAGACTCCTGTCTGTATCAGAAGACCAGGGGGTAGGGTAGGGTCAGTAGACTCCTGTCTGTATCTGAAGACCAGGGGGTAGGGTCAGTCAGAAGACTCCTGTCTGTATCTGAAGACCAGGGGTTAGGGTAGGGTCAGTCAGGAGACTCCTGTCTGTATCCGAAGACGAGGGGGTAGGGTCAGTCATGACACTCCTGTCTGTATCAGAAGACCAGGGGGTAGGGTCAGTCATGAGACTCCTGTCTGTATCAGAAGACCAGGGGGTAGGGTAGGGTCAGTCAGGAGACTCCTGTCTGTATCAGAAGACCAGGGGGTAGGGTAGGGTCAGTCAGGAGACTCCTGTCTGTATCAGAAGACCAGGGGGTAGGGTAGGGTCAGTCAGGAGACTCCAGTCTGTATCAGAAGACCAGGGGGTAGGGTCAGTCAGGAGACTCCAGTCTGTATCAGAAGGCCAGGGGGTAGGGTCAGTCAGGAGACTCCTGTCTGTATCAGAAGACCAGGGGGTAGGGTAGGGTCAGTCAGGAGACTCCTGTCTGTATCAGAAGACCAGGGGGTAGGGTAGGGTCAGTCAGGAGACTCCAGTCTGTATCAGAAGACCAGGGGGTAGGGTCAGTCAGGAGACTCCAGTCTGTATCAGAAGGCCAGGGGGTAGGGTCAGTCAGGAGACTCCTGTCTGTATCAGAAGACCAGGGGGTAGGGTCAGCCAGGAGACTCCTGTCTGTATTAGAAGGCCAAGGGGTAGGGTAAGCCAGGAGACTCCTGTCTGTATCAGAAGACCAGGGGGTAGGGTAGGGTCAGTCAGGAGACTCCTGTCCGTATCAGAAGACCAGGGGGTAGGGTCAGTCAGTAGACTCCTGTCTGTATCTGAAGACCAGGGGGTAGGATAGGGTCAGGAGACTCTTGTCTGTATCTGAAGACGAGGGGGTAGGGTCAGTCATGACACTCCTGTCTGTATCAGAAGACCAGGGGGTAGGGTCAGTCATGAGACTCCTGTCTGTATCAGAAGACCAGGGGGTAGGGTCAGTCATGAGACTCCTGTCTGTATCAGAAGACCAGGGGGTAGGGTAGGGTCAGTCAGGAGACTCCAGTCTGTATCAGAAGACCAGGGGGTAGGGTCAGTCAGGAGACTCCTGTCTGTATCAGAAGACCAGGGGGTAGGGTCAGTCAGGAGACTCCTGTCTGTATCAGAAGACCAGGGGGTAGGGTAGGGTCAGTCAGGAGACTCCTGTCTGTATCAGAAGACCCGGGGGTAGGGTAGGGTCAGTCAGGAGACTCCTGTCCCTATCAGAAGGCCAGGGGGTAGGGTCAGTCAGGAGAATCCTGTCTGTATCTGAAGGCCAGGGGGTAGGGTCAGTCAGGAGACTCCTGTCTGTATCTGAAGGCCAGGGGGTATGGTCAGTCAGGAGAATCCTGTCTGTATCAGAAGACCCGGGGGTAAGGTAGGGTCAGTCAGGAGACTCCGGTCCGTATCAGAAGGCCAGGGGGTAGGGTCAGTCAGGAGAATCCTGTCTGTATCTGAAGACCAGGGGGTAGGGTCAGTCAGGAGACTCCTGTCTGTATCTGAAGACCAGGGGGTAGGGTAGGGTCAGTCAGGAGACTCCTGTCTGTATCAGAAGGCCAGGGGGTAGGGTCAGTCAGGAGAATCCTGTCTGTATCTGAAGGCCAGGGGGTAGGGTCAGTCAGGAGACTCCTGTCTGTATCAGAAGACCAGGGGGTAGGGTCAGTCAGGAGACTCCTGTCTGTATCAGAAGACCAGGGGGTAAGGTAGGGTCAGTCAGGAGACTCCTGTCCGTATCAGAAGGCCAGGGGGTAGGGTCAGTCAGGAGAATCCTGTCTGTATCTGAAGACCAGGGGGTAGGGTCAGTCAGGAGACTCCTGTCTGTATCTGAAGACCAGGGGGTAGGGTAGGGTCAGTCAGGAGACTCCTGTCTGTATCAGAAGGCCAGGGGGTAGGGTCAGTCAGGAGAATCCTGTCTGTATCTGAAGGCCAGGGGGTAGGGTCAGTCAGGAGACTCCTGTCTGTATCAGAAGACCAGGGGGTAGGGTCAGTCAGGAGACTCCTGTCTGTATCAGAAGACCAGGGGTTAGGGTGGGGTCTGTCAGGAGACTCCTGTCCGTATCAGAAGACCAGGGGGTAGAGTCAGTCAGGAGACTCCTGTCTGTATCAGAAGTCCAGGGGGTAGGGTAGGGTCAGTCAGGAGACTCCTGTCCGTATCAGAAGGCCAGGGGGTAGGGTCAGTCAGGAGAATCCTGTCTGTATCTGAAGGCCAGGGGGTATGGTCAGTCAGGAGACTCCTGTCTGTATCAGAAGACCCGGGGGTAGGGTAGGGTCAGTCAGGAGAATCCTGTCCGTATCAGAAGGCCAGGGGGTAGGGCCAGTCAGGAGAATCCTGTCTGTATCTGAAGACCAGGGGGTAGGGTCAGTCAGGAGACTCCTGTCTGTATCTGAAGACCAGGGGGTAGGGTAGGGTCAGTCAGGAGACTCCTGTCTGTATCAGAAGACCAGGGGGTAGGGTTAGTCAGGAGACTCCTGTCTGTATCAGAAGACCAGGGGGTAGGGTCAGTCAGGAGACTCCGGTCTGTATCAGAAGGCCAGGGGGTAGGGTAGGGTCAGCCAGGAGACTCCTGTCAGTATCAGAACAACAGGGGGTAGGGTAGGGTCAGCCAGGAGACTCCTGTCTGTATTAGAAGGCCAGGAGGTAGGGTAGGGTAAGCCAGGAGACTCCTGTCTGTATCAGAAGACCAGGGGGTAGGGTAGGGTCAGTAGACTCCTGTCTGTATCTGAAGACCAGGGTGTAGGGTCAGTCAGAAGACTCCAGTCTGTATCAGAAGGCCAGGGGGTAGGGTCAGTCAGGAGACTCCTGTCTGTATCAGAAGACCAGGGGGTAGGGTCAGCCAGGAGACTCCTGTCTGTATTAGAAGGCCAAGGGGTAGGGTAAGCCAGGAGACTCCTGTCTGTATCAGAAGACCAGGGGGTAGGGTAGGGTCAGTCAGGAGACTCCTGTCCATATCAGAAGACCAGGGGGAAGGGTAAGGTCAGTAGACTCCTGTCTGTATCTGAAGACCAGGGGGTAGGATAGGGTCAGGAGACTCCTGTCTGTATCTGAAGACCAGGGGGTAGGGTCAGTCAGGAGACTCCTGTCTGTATCCGAAGACGAGGGGGTAGGGTCAGTCATGACACTCCTTTCTGTATCAGAAGACCAGGGGGTAGGGTCAGTCATGAGACTCCTGTCTGTATCAGAAGACCAGGGGGTAGGGTCAGTCATGAGACTCCTGTCTGTATCAGAAAACCAGGGGGTAGGGTAGGGTCAGTCAGGAGACTCCAGTCTGTATCAGAAGACCAGGGGGTAGGGTCAGTCAGGAGACTCCAGTCTGTATCTGAAGACCAGGGGGTAGGGTCAGTCAGGAGACTCCTGTCTGTATCTGAAGACCAGGGGGTAGGGTAGGGTCAGTCAGGAGACTCCTGTCTGTATCCGAAGGCCAGGGGGTAGCGTCAGTCAGGAGAATCCTGTCTGTATCTGAAGGCCAGGGGGTAGGGTCAGTCAGGAGACTCCTGTCTGTATCAGAAGACCAGGGGGTAGGGTCAGTCAGGAGACTCCTGTCTGTATCAGAAGACCAGGGGTTAGGGTGGGGTCTGTCAGGAGACTCCTGTCCGTATCAGAAGGCCAGGGGGTAGGGTAGGGTCAGTCAGGAGACTCCTGTCCGTATCAGAAGGCCAGGGGGTAGGGTCAGTCAGGAGAATCCTGTCTGTATCTGAAGGCCAGGGGGTATGGTCAGTCAGGAGACTCCTGTCTGTATCAGAAGACCCGGGGGTAGGGTAGGGTCAGTCAGGAGAATCCTGTCCGTATCAGAAGGCCAGGGGGTAGGGCCAGTCAGGAGAATCCTGTCTGTATCTGAAGACCAGGGGGTAGGGTCAGTCAGGAGACTCCTGTCTGTATCTGAAGACCAGGGGGTAGGGTAGGGTCAGTCAGGAGACTCCTGTCTGTATCAGAAGACCAGGGGGTAGGGTTAGTCAGGAGACTCCTGTCTGTATCAGAAGACCAGGGGGTAGGGTCAGTCAGGAGACTCCTGTCTGTATCAGAAGACCAGGGGGTAGGGTAGGGTCAGTCAGGAGACTTCTGTCTGTATCAGAAGACCCGGGGGTAGGGTAGGGTCAGTCAGGAGACTCCTGTCCCTATCAGAAGGCCAGGGGGTAGGGTCAGTCAGGAGAATCCTGTCTGTATCTGAAGGCCAGGGGGTAGGGTCAGTCAGGAGACTCCTGTCTGTATCTGAAGGCCAGGGGGTATGGTCAGTCAGGAGACTCCTGTCTGTATCAGAAGACCCGGGGGTAAGGTAGGGTCAGTCAGGAGACTCCGGTCCGTATCAGAAGGCCAGGGGGTAGGGTCAGTCAGGAGAATCCTGTCTGTATCTGAAGACCAGGGGGTAGGGTCAGTCAGGAGACTCCTGTCTGTATCTGAAGACCAGGGGGTAGGGTAGGTTCAGTCAGGAGACTCCTGTCTGTATCAGAAGGCCAGGGGGTAGGGTCAGTCAGGAGACTCCTGTCTGTATCTGAAGGCCAGGGGGTAGGGTCAGTCAGGAGACTCCTGTCTGTATCAGAAGACCAGGGGGTAAGGTAGGGTCAGTCAGGAGACTCCTGTCCGTATCAGAAGGCCAGGGGGTAGGGTCAGTCAGGAGAATCCTGTCTGTATCTGAAGACCAGGGGGTAGGGTCAGTCAGGAGACTCCTGTCTGTATCAGAAGACCAGGGGTTAGGGTGGGGTCTGTCAGGAGACTCCTGTCCGTATCAGAAGACCAGGGGGTAGAGTCAGTCAGGAGACTCCTGTCTGTATCAGAAGGCCAGGGGGTAGGGTAGGGTCAGTCAGGAGACTCCTGTCCGTATCAGAAGGCCAGGGGGAGGGTCAGTCAGGAGAATCCTGTCTGTATCTGAAGGCCAGGGGGTATGGTCAGTCAGGAGACTCCTGTCTGTATCAGAAGACCCGGGGGTAGGGTAGGGTCAGTCATGAGAATCATGTCCGTATCAGAAGGCCAGGGGGTAGGGTCAGTCAGGAGACTTCTGTCTGTATCAGAAGACCCGGGGGTAGGGTAGGGTCAGTCAGGAGACTCCTGTCCCTATCAGAAGGCCAGGGGGTAGGGTCAGTCAGGAGAATCCTGTCTGTATCTGAAGGCCAGGGGGTAGGGTAGGGTCAGTCAGGAGACTCCTGTCTGTATCAGAAGACCAGGGGGTAGGGTTAGTCAGGAGACTCCTGTCTGTATCAGAAGACCAGGGGGTAGGGTCAGTCAGGAGACTCCGGTCTGTATCAGAAGGCCAGGGGGTAGGGTAGGGTCAGCCAGGAGACTCCTGTCAGTATCAGAATAACAGGGGGTAGGGTAGGGTCAGTCAGGAGACTCCTGTCTGTATTAGAAGGCCAGGAGGTAGGGTAGGGTAAGCCAGGAGACTCCTGTCTGTATCAGAAGACCAGGGGGTAGGGTCAGTCAGGAGACTCCTGTCCGTATCAGAAGACCAGGGGGTAGGGTAGGGTCAGTAGACTCCTGTCTGTATCTGAAGACCAGGGGGTAGGGTCAGTCAGAAGACTCCAGTCTGTATCAGAAGGCCAGGGGGTAGGGTCAGTCAGGAGACTCCAGTCTGTATCAGAAGACCAGGGGGTAGGGTCAGCCAGGAGACTCCTGTCTGTATTAGAAGGCCAAGGGGTAGGGTAAGCCAGGAGACTCCTGTCTGTATCAGAAGAACAGGGGGTAGGGTAGGGTCAGTCAGGCGACTCCTGTCCGTATCAGAAGACCAGGGGGAAGGGTAAGGTCAGTAGACTCCTGTCTGTATCTGAAGACCAAGGGGTAGGATAGGGTCAGGAGACTCCTGTCTGTATCTGAAGACCAGGGGGTAGGGTCAGTCAGGAGACTCCTGTCTGTATCCGAAGACGAGGGGGTAGGGTCAGTCATGACACTCCTGTCTGTATCAGAAGACCAGGGGGTAGGGTCAGTCATGAGACTCCTGTCTGTATCAGAAGACCAGGGGGTAGGGTCAGTCATGAGACTCCTGTCTGTATCAGAAGACCAGGGGGTAGGGTAGGGTCAGTCAGGAGACTCCAGTCTGTATCAGAATACCAGGGGGTAGGGTCAGTCAGGAGACTCCAGTCTGTATCTGAAGACCAGGGGGTAGGGTCAGTCAGGAGACTCCTGTCTGTATCAGAAGGCCAGGGGGTAGGGTCAGTCAGGAGAATCCTGTCTGTATCTGAAGGCCAGGGGGTAGGGTCAGTCAGGAGACTCCTGTCTGTATCAGAAGACCAGGGGGTAGGGTCAGTCAGGAGACTCCTGTCTGTATCAGAAGACCAGGGGTTAGGGTGGGGTCTGTCAGGAGACTCCTGTCCGTATCAGAAGACCAGGGGGTAGAGTCAGTCAGGAGACTCCTGTCTGTATCAGAAGGCCAGGGGGTAGGGTCAGTCAGGAGAATCCTGTCTGTATCTGAAGGCCAGGGGGTATGGTCAGTCAGGAGACTCCTGTCTGTATCAGAAGACCCGGGGGTAGGGTAGGGTCAGTCAGGAGAATCCTGTCCGTATTGTGGGAGAAATTAGGTACATATATGGATAAATATACTGTCCTATATAAAAGAGGGATGCATTTGCCATTCTGGTAAGGTACATTGTCTATTGTATAGGACAGGAAGCCAGAGTGGGGCCATGGGAGAGGGCAACACCCAGGGCAGCTGGACATACAAAGGTCAGAGGTTATCTAAGGAGGGGGTCAGCCAAAGGACCAATTGATGGATTACAGACATCAATCACATCACAGGAGACAAGTCTGTTTGATCTTAGACAACCATATGAAAAGAAGGCGACCAGAACAGCTAGGCACCATAAAGCTAAAGGAGATGAAAGACACCAAAAGGGACACATGGAGTTAATTACAGGGTATGAACACAGGCCACAGGAAAGGGGAATGTATAGTATTTTTAGTATAGCTGAGCATGCTAAAAACAGAAGAGACACATAGTCTGCTGACCCTAGATAACACACAAACAGGAGAACGCATTAAGCTGAGTGAAGGGTCAAAGCAAGGGTCTTGTCACCATTAGGATCTAATGGAAAGCAGATGGGGGAGTTATTGGGCTGAACAAGCAGGAAGCATGGATTGGGATGTAACTTAATTTGCATATGGGAGGGACTTATATGGTAGGTGTATAACTCAGAGCGAGGGCTCTGAAAAAGTGTGTGTGTTCCGCGGACCGCTTCGGCTTATGATACTGTTGTATTAAAAGTCTATATTGATTTTCACAAAGTTCTTGGTTGTGTCATATTTGAACCAATTTGCCACTACAGTATCAGAAGGCCAGGGGGTAGGGCCAGTCAGGAGAATCCTGTCTGTATCTGAAGACCAGGGGGTAGGGTCAGTCAGGAGAATCCTGTCTGTATCTGAAGACCAGGGGGTAGGGTAGGGTCAGTCAGGAGACTCCTGTCTGTATCAGAAGACCAGGGGGTAGGGTTAGTCAGGAGACTCCTGTCTGTATCAGAAGACCAGGGGGTAGGGTCAGTCAGGAGACTCCGGTCTGTATCAGAAGGCCAGGGGGTAGGGTAGGGTCAGCCAGGAGACTCCTGTCAGTATCAGAATAACAGGGGGTAGGGTAGGGTCAGTCAGGAGACTCCTGTCTGTATTAGAAGGCCAGGAGGTAGGGTAGGGTAAGCCAGGAGACTCCTGTCTGTATCAGAAGACCAGGGGGTAGGGTCAGTCAGGAGACTCCTGTCCGTATCAGAAGACCAGGGGGTAGGGTAGGGTCAGTAGACTCCTGTCTGTATCTGAAGACCAGGGGGTAGGGTCAGTCAGAAGACTCCAGTCTGTATCAGAAGGCCAGGGGGTAGGGTCAGTCAGGAGACTCCTGTCTGTATCAGAAGACCAGGGGGTAGGGTCAGCCAGGAGACTCCTGTCTGTATTAGAAGGCCAAGGGGTAGGGTAAGCCAGGAGACTCCTGTTTGTATCAGAAGACCAGGGGGTAGGGTAGGGTCAGCCAGGAGACTCCTGTCCGTATCAGAAGACCAGGGGGAAGGGTAAGGTCAGTAGACTCCTGTCTGTATCTGAAGACCAAGGGGTAGGATAGGGTCAGGAGACTCCTGTCTGTATCTGAAGACCAGGGGGTAGGGTCAGTCAGGAGACTCCTGTCTGTATCCGAAGACGAGGGGGTAGGGTCAGTCATGACACTCCTGTCTGTATCAGAAGACCAGGGGGTAGGGTCAGTCATGAGACTCCTGTCTGTATCAGAAGACCAGGGGGTAGGGTCAGTCATGAGACTCCTGTCTGTATCAGAAGACCAGGGGGTAGGGTAGGGTCAGTCAGGAGACTCCAGTCTGTATCAGAATACCAGGGGGTAGGGTCAGTCAGGAGACTCCAGTCTGTATCTGAAGACCAGGGGGTAGGGTCAGTCAGGAGACTCCTGTCTGTATCTGAAGACCAGGGGGTAGGGTAGGGTCAGTCAGGAGACTCCTGTCTGTATCAGAAGGCCAGGGGGTAGGGTCAGTCAGGAGACTCCTGTCTGTATCAGAAGACCAGGGGGTAGGGTCAGTCAGGAGACTCCTGTCTGTATCAGAAGACCAGGGGTTAGGGTGGGGTCTGTCAGGAGACTCCTGTCCGTATCAGAAGACCAGGGGGTAGAGTCAGTCAGGAGACTCCTGTCCGTATCAGAAGGCCAGGGGGTAGGGTAGGGTCAGTCAGGAGACTCCTGTCCGTATCAGAAGGCCAGGGGGTAGGGTCAGTCAGGAGAATCCTGTCTGTATCTGATGGCCAGGGGGTATGGTCAGTCAGGAGACTCCTGTCTGTATCAGAAGACCCGGGGGTAGGGTAGGGTCAGTCAGGAGAATCCTGTCCGTATCAGAAGGCCAGGGGGTAGGGCCAGTCAGGAGAATCCTGTCTGTATCTGAAGACCAGGGGGTAGGGTCAGTCAGGAGACTCCTGTCTGTATCAGAAGACCAGGGGGTAGGGTTAGTCAGGAGACTCCTGTCTGTATCAGAAGGCCAGGGGGTAGGGTAGGGTCAGCCAGGAGACTCCTGTCAGTATCAGAATAACAGGGGGTAGGGTAGGGTCAGCCAGGAGACTCCTGTCTGTATCAGAAGACCAGGGGGTAGGGTCAGTCAGGAGACTCCTGTCCGTATCAGAAGACCAGGGGGTAGGGTAGGGTCAGTAGACTCCTGTCTGTATCTGAAGACCAGGGGGTAGGGTCAGTCAGGAGACTCCTGTCTGTATCCGAAGACGAGGGGGTAGGGTCAGTCAGAGACACTCCTGTCTGTATCAGAAGACCAGGGAGTAGGGTCAGTCATGAGACTCCTGTCTGTATCAGAAGACCAGGGGGTGGGTCAGTCATGAGACTCCTGTCTGTATCAGAAGACCAGGGGGTAGGGTAGGGTCAGTCAGGAGACTCCTGTCTGTATCAGAAGACCAGGGGGTAGGGTAGGGTCAGTCAGGAGACTCCTGTCTGTATCAGAAGACCAGGGGGTAGGGTAGGGTCAGTCAGGAGACTCCAGTCTGTATCAGAATACCAGGGGGTAGGGTCAGTCAGGAGACTCCTGTCTGTATCAGAAGACCAGGGGGTAGGGTCAGTCAGGAGACTCCTGTCTGTATCAGAAGGCCAGGGGGTAGGGTCAGTCAGGAGAATCCTGTCTGTATCTGAAGGCCAGGGGGTAGGGTCAGTCATGAGACTCCTGTCTGTATCAGAAGACCAGGGGGTAGGGTCAGTCATGAGACTCCTGTCTGTATCAGAAGACCAGGGGGTAGGGTAGGGTCAGTCAGGAGACTCCAGTCTGTATCAGAATACCAGGGGGTAGGGTCAGTCAGGAGACTCCAGTCTGTATCTGAAGACCAGGGGGTAGGGTCAGTCAGGAGACTCCTGTCTGTATCTGAAGACCAGGGGGTAGGGTAGGGTCAGTCAGGAGACTCCTGTCTGTATCAGAAGGCCAGGGGGTAGGGTCAGTCAGGAGAATCCTGTCTGTATCTGAAGGCCAGGGGGTAGGGTCAGTCAGGAGACTCCTGTCTGTATCAGAAGACCAGGGGGTAGGGTCAGTCAGGAGACTCCTGTCTGTATCAGAAGACCAGGGGTTAGGGTGGGGTCTGTCAGGAGACTCCTGTCCGTATCAGAAGACCAGGGGGTAGAGTCAGTCAGGAGACTCCTGTCCGTATCAGAAGGCCAGGGGGTAGGGTAGGGTCAGTCAGGAGACTCCTGTCCGTATCAGAAGGCCAGGGGGTAGGGTCAGTCAGGAGAATCCTGTCTGTATCTGATGGCCAGGGGGTATGGTCAGTCAGGAGACTCCTGTCTGTATCAGAAGACCCGGGGGTAGGGTAGGGTCAGTCAGGAGAATCCTGTCCGTATCAGAAGGCCAGGGGGTAGGGCCAGTCAGGAGAATCCTGTCTGTATCTGAAGACCAGGGGGTAGGGTCAGTCAGGAGACTCCTGTCTGTATCAGAAGACCAGGGGGTAGGGTTAGTCAGGAGACTCCTGTCTGTATCAGAAGGCCAGGGGGTAGGGTAGGGTCAGCCAGGAGACTCCTGTCAGTATCAGAATAACAGGGGGTAGGGTAGGGTCAGCCAGGAGACTCCTGTCTGTATCAGAAGACCAGGGGGTAGGGTCAGTCAGGAGACTCCTGTCCGTATCAGAAGACCAGGGGGTAGGGTAGGGTCAGTAGACTCCTGTCTGTATCTGAAGACCAGGGGGTAGGGTCAGTCAGGAGACTCCTGTCTGTATCCGAAGACGAGGGGGTAGGGTCAGTCAGAGACACTCCTGTCTGTATCAGAAGACCAGGGAGTAGGGTCAGTCATGAGACTCCTGTCTGTATCAGAAGACCAGGGGGTGGGTCAGTCATGAGACTCCTGTCTGTATCAGAAGACCAGGGGGTAGGGTAGGGTCAGTCAGGAGACTCCTGTCTGTATCAGAAGACCAGGGGGTAGGGTAGGGTCAGTCAGGAGACTCCTGTCTGTATCAGAAGACCAGGGGGTAGGGTCAGTCAGGAGACTCCAGTCTGTATCAGAATACCAGGGGGTAGGGTCAGTCAGGAGACTCCTGTCTGTATCAGAAGACCAGGGGGTAGGGTCAGTCAGGAGACTCCTGTCTGTATCAGAAGGCCAGGGGGTAGGGTCAGTCAGGAGAATCCTGTCTGTATCTGAAGGCCAGGGGGTAGGGTCAGTCAGGAGACTCCTGTCTGTATCAGAAGACCAGGGGTTAGGGTGGGGTCTGTCAGGAGACTCCTGTCCGTATCAGAAGACCAGGGGGTAGAGTCAGTCAGGAGACTCCTGTCTGTATCAGAAGGCCAGGGGGTAGGGTAGGGTCAGTCAGGAGACTCCTGTCCGTATCAGAAGGCCAGGGGGTAGGGTCAGTCAGGAGAATCCTGTCTGTATCTGAAGGCCAGGGGGTATGGTCAGTCAGGAGACTCCTGTCTGTATCAGAAGACCCGGGGGTAGGGTAGGGTCAGTCAGGAGAATCCTGTCCGTATCAGAAGGCCAGGGGGTAGGGCCAGTCAGGAGAATCCTGTCTGTATCTGAAGACCAGGGGGTAGGGTCAGTCAGGAGACTCCTGTCTGTATCTGAAGACCAGGGGGTAGGGTAGGGTCAGTCAGGAGACTCCTGTCTGTATCAGAAGACCAGGGGGTAGGGTTAGTCAGGAGACTCCTGTCTGTATCAGAAGACCAGGGGGTAGGGTCAGTCAGGAGACTCCGGTCTGTATCAGAAGGCCAGGGGGTAGGGTAGGGTCAGCCAGGAGACTCCTGTCAGTATCAGAATGACAGGGGGTAGGGTAGGGTCAGTCAGGAGACTCCTGTCTGTATTAGAAGGCCAGGAGGTAGGGTAGGGTAAGCCAGGAGACTCCTGTCTGTATCAGAAGACCAGGGGGTAGGGTCAGTCAGGAGACTCCTGTCCGTATCAGAAGACCAGGGGGTAGGGTAGGGTCAGTAGACTCCTGTCTGTATCTGAAGACCAGGGGGTAGGGTCAGTCAGAAGACTCCAGTCTGTATCAGAAGGCCAGGGGGTAGGGTCAGTCAGGAGACTCCTGTCTGTATCAGAAGACCAGTGGGTAGGGTCAGCCAGGAGACTCCTGTCTGTATTAGAAGGCCAAGGGGTAGGGTAAGCCAGGAGACTCCTGTTTGTATCAGAAGACCAGGGGGTAGGGTAGGGTCAGTCAGGAGACTCCTGTCCGTAACAGAAGACCAGGGGGAAGGGTAAGGTCAGTAGACTCCTGTCTGTATCTGAAGACCAAGGGGTAGGATAGGGTCAGGAGACTCCTGTCTGTATCTGAAGACCAGGGGGTAGGGTCAGTCAGGAGACTCCTGTCTGTATCCGAAGACGAGGGGGTAGGGTCAGTCATGACACTCCTGTCTGTATCAGAAGACCAGGGGGTAGGGTCAGTCATGAGAATCCTGTCTGTATCTGAAGGCCAGGGGGTAGGGTCAGTCAGGAGACTCCTGTCTGTATCAGAAGACCAGGGGTTAGGGTGGGGTCTGTCAGGAGACTCCTGTCCGTATCAGAAGACCAGGGGGTAGAGTCAGTCAGGAGACTCCTGTCTGTATCAGAAGGCCAGGGGGTAGGGTAGGGTCAGTCAGGAGACTCCTGTCTGTATCAGAAGACCAGGGGGTAGGGTAGGGTCAGTCAGGAGACTCCTGTCTGTATCAGAAGACCAGGGGGTAGGGTAGGGTCAGTCAGGAGACTCCAGTCTGTATCAGAATACCAGGTGGTAGGGTCAGTCAGGAGACTCCTGTCTGTATCAGAAGACCAGGGGGTAGGGTCAGTCAGGAGACTCCTGTCTGTATCAGAAGGCCAGGGGGTAGGGTCAGTCAGGAGAATCCTGTCTGTATCTGAAGGCCAGGGGGTAGGGTCAGTCAGGAGACTCCTGTCTGTATCAGAAGACCAGGGGTTAGGGTGGGGTCTGTCAGGAGACTCCTGTCCGTATCAGAAGACCAGGGGGTAGAGTCAGTCAGGAGACTCCTGTCTGTATCAGAAGGCCAGGGGGTAGGGTAGTGTCAGTCAGGAGACTCCTGTCCGTATCAGAAGGCCAGGGGGTAGGGTCAGTCAGGAGAATCCTGTCTGTATCTGAAGGCCAGGGGGTATGGTCAGTCAGGAGACTCCTGTCTGTATCAGAAGACCCGGGGGTAGGGTAGGGTCAGTCAGGAGAATCCTGTCCGTATCAGAAGGCCAGGGGGTAGGGCCAGTCAGGGGAATCCTGTCTGTATCTGAAGACCAGGGGGTAGGGTCAGTCAGGAGACTCCTGTCTGTATCTGAAGACCAGGGGGTAGGGTAGGGTCAGTCAGGAGACTCCTGTCTGTATCAGAAGACCAGGGGGTAGGGTTAGTCAGGAGACTCCTGTCTGTATCAGAAGACCAGGGGGTAGGGTCAGTCAGGAGACTCCGGTCTGTATCAGAAGGCCAGGGGGTAGGGTAGGGTCAGCCAGGAGACTCCTGTCAGTATCAGAATGACAGGGGGTAGGGTAGGGTCAGTCAGGAGACTCCTGTCTGTATTAGAAGGCCAGGAGGTAGGGTAGGGTAAGCCAGGAGACTCCTGTCTGTATCAGAAGACCAGGGGGTAGGGTCAGTCAGGAGACTCCTGTCCGTATCAGAAGACCAGGGGGTAGGGTAGGGTCAGTAGACTCCTGTCTGTATCTGAAGACCAGGGGGTAGGGTCAGTCAGAAGACTCCAGTCTGTATCAGAAGGCCAGGGGGTAGGGTCAGTCAGGAGACTCCTGTCTGTATCAGAAGACCAGTGGGTAGGGTCAGCCAGGAGACTCCTGTCTGTATTAGAAGGCCAAGGGGTAGGGTAAGCCAGGAGACTCCTGTTTGTATCAGAAGACCAGGGGGTAGGGTAGGGTCAGTCAGGAGACTCCTGTCCGTATCAGAAGACCAGGGGGAAGGGTAAGGTCAGTAGACTCCTGTCTGTATCTGAAGACCAAGGGGTAGGATAGGGTCAGGAGACTCCTGTCTGTATCTGAAGACCAGGGGGTAGGGTCAGTCAGGAGACTCCTGTCTGTATCCGAAGACGAGGGGGTAGGGTCAGTCATGACACTCCTGTCTGTATCAGAAGACCAGGGGGTAGGGTCAGTCATGAGACTCCTGTCTGTATCAGAAGACCAGGGGGTAGGGTCAGTCATGAGACTCCTGTCTGTATCAGAAGACCAGGGGGTAGGGTAGGGTCAGTCAGGAGACTCCAGTCTGTATCAGAATACCAGGGGGTAGGGTCAGTCAGGAGACTCCAGTCTGTATCTGAAGACCAGGGGGTAGGGTCAGTCAGGAGACTCCTGTCTGTATCTGAAGACCAGGGGGTAGGGTAGGGTCAGTCAGGAGACTCCTGTCTGTATCAGAAGGCCAGGGGGTAGGGTCAGTCAGGAGAATCCTGTCTGTATCTGAAGGCCAGGGGGTAGGGTCAGTCAGGAGACTCCTGTCTGTATCAGAAGACCAGGGGGTAGGGTCAGTCAGGAGACTCCTGTCTGTATCAGAAGACCAGGGGTTAGGGTGGGGTCTGTCAGGAGACTCCTGTCCGTATCAGAAGACCAGGGGGTAGAGTCAGTCAAGAGACTCCTGTCCGTATCAGAAGGCCAGGGGGTAGGGTAGGGTCAGTCAGGAGACTCCTGTCCGTATCAGAAGGCCAGGGGGTAGGGTTAGTCAGGAGACTCCTGTCTGTATCAGAAGACCAGGGGGTAGGGTCAGTCAGGAGAATCCTGTCTGTATCTGAAGACCAGGGGGTAGGGTCAGTCAGGAGACTCCTGTCTGTATCAGAAGACCAGGGGGTAGGGTCAGTCAGGAGACTCCTGTCTGTATCAGAAGGCCAGGGGGTAGGGTTAGTCAGGAGACTCCTGTCTGTATCTGAAGAACAGGGGGTAGGGTCAGTCAGGAGACTCCTGTCTGTATCAGAAGACCAGGGGGTAGGGTCAGTCAGGAGAATCCTGTCTGTATCTGAAGGCCAGGGGGTATGGTAGGGTCAGTCAGGAGACTCCTGTCCGTATCAGAAGGCCAGGGGGTAGGGTCAGTCAGGAGACTCCTGTCTGTATCCGAAGACGAGGGGGTAGGGTCAGTCAGAGACACTCCTGTCTGTATCAGAAGACCAGGGAGTAGGGTCAGTCATGAGACTCCTGTCTGTATCAGAAGACCAGGGGGTGGGTCAGTCATGAGACTCCTGTCTGTATCAGAAGACCAGGGGGTAGGGTAGGGTCAGTCAGGAGACTCCTGTCTGTATCAGAAGACCAGGGGGTAGGGTAGGGTCAGTCAGGAGACTCCTGTCTGTATCAGAAGACCAGGGGGTAGGGTAGGGTCAGTCAGGAGACTCCAGTCTGTATCAGAAGACCAGGGGGTAGGGTCAGTCAGGAGACTCCAGTCTGTATCAGAAGGCCAGGGGGTAGGGTCAGCCAGGAGACTCCTGTCTGTATCAGAAGACCAGGGGGTAGGGTAGGGTCAGTCAGGAGACTCCTGTCCGTATCAGAAGACCAGGGGGAAGGGTAAGGTCAGTAGACTCCTGTCTGTATCTGAAGACCAGGGGGTAGGGTAGGGTCAGTCAGGAGACTCCTGTCTGTATCAGAAGGCCAGGGGGTAGGGTCAGTCAGGAGAATCCTGTCTGTATCTGAAGGCCAGGGGGTAGGGTCAGTCAGGAGACTCCTGTCTGTATCAGAAGACCAGGGGGTAGGGTCAGTCAGGAGACTCCTGTCTGTATCAGAAGACCAGGGGTTAGGGTGGGGTCTGTCAGGAGACTCCTGTCCGTATCAGAAGACCAGGGGGTAGAGTCAGTCAGGAGACTCCTGTCCGTATCAGAAGGCCAGGGGGTAGGGTAGGGTCAGTCAGGAGACTCCTGTCCGTATCAGAAGGCCAGGGGGTAGGGTCAGTCAGGAGAATCCTGTCTGTATCTGAAGGCCAGGGGGTATGGTAGGGTCAGTCAGGAGACTCCTGTCTGTATCAGAAGACCAGGGGGTAGGGTCAGTCATGAGACTCCTGTCTGTATCAGAAGACCAGGGGGTAGGGTCAGTCATGAGACTCCTGTCTGTATCAGAAGACCAGGGGGTAGGGTAGGGTCAGTCAGGAGACTCCAGTCTGTATCAGAAGACCAGGGGGTAGGGTCAGTCAGGAGACTCCTGTCTGTATCAGAATACCAGGGGGAGGGTCAGTCAGGAGACTCCTGTCTGTATCAGAAGACCCGGGGGTAGGGTAGGGTCAGTCAGGAGACTCCTGTCCCTATCAGAAGGCCAGGGGGTAGGGTCAGTCAGGAGAATCCTGTCTGTATCTGAAGGCCAGGGGGTAGGGTCAGTCAGGAGACTCCTGTCTGTATCTGAAGGCCAGGGGGTATGGTCAGTCAGGAGACTCCTGTCTGTATCTGAAGACCAGGGGTTAGGGTGGGGTCTGTCAGGAGACTCCTGTCCGTATCAGAAGACCAGGGGGTAGAGTCAGTCAGGAGACTCCTGTCTGTATCAGAAGGCCAGGGGGTAGGGTAGGGTCAGTCAGGAGACTCCTGTCCGTATCAGAAGGCCAGGGGGTAGGGTCAGTCAGGAGAATCCTGTCTGTATCTGAAGGCCAGGGGGTATGGTCAGTCAGGAGACTCCTGTCTGTATCAGAAGACCCGGGGGTAGGGTAGGGTCAGTCAGGAGACTCCTGTCCGTATCAGAAGGCCAGGGGGAAGGGCCAGTCAGGAGAATCCTGTCTGTATCTGAAAACCAGGGGGTAGGGTCAGTCAGGAGACTCCTGTCTGTATCAGAAGACCAGGGGGTAGGGTTAGTCAGGAGACTCCTGTCTGTATCAGAAGACCAGGGGGTAGGGTCAGTCAGGAGACTCCTGTCTGTATCAGAAGACCAGGGGGTAGGGTCAGTCAGGAGAATCCTGTCTGTATCTGAAGACCAGGGGGTAGGGTCAGTCAGGAGACTCCTGTCTGTATCAGAAGACCAGGGGGTAGGGTCAGTCAGGAGACTCCTGTCTGTATCAGAAGGCCAGGGGGTAGGGTAGGGCCAGGACTGGACCACCCATTCTCACCCACTCCACTGATTCCAGGACTGGATCACCCATTCTCACCAACTCCAATGTACCGACCACTGATTCCAGGACTGGACCACCCATTCTCACCAACTCCAATGTACCGACCACTGATTCCAGGACTGGATCACCCATTCTCACCAACTCCAATGTACTGACCACTGATTCCAGGACTGGATCACCCATTCTCACCAACTCCAATGTACTGACCACTGATTCCAGGACTGGATCACCCATTCTCACCCACACCAATGATTCCAGGACTGGATCACCCATTCTCACCCACACCACTGATTCCAGGACTGGATCACCCTTTCTCACCCACTCCAGTGATTCCAGGACTGGACCACCCATTCTCACCCACTCCAATGTACTGACCACTGATTCCAGGACTGGACCACCCATTCTCACCCACTCCAATGTACTGACCACTGATTCCAGGACTGGATCACCCATTCTCACCCACTCCACTGATTCCAGGACTGGACCACCCATTCTCACCCACTCCACTGATTCCAGGACTGGATCACTCATTCTCACCCACTCCACTGATTCCAGGACTGGACCACCCATTCTCACCCACTCCACTGATTCCAGGACTGGATCACCCAATCTCACCCACTCCACTGATTCCAGGACTGGACCACCCATTCTCACCCACTCCACTGATTCCAGGACTGGATC